>NW_011948439.1:1939068-1997219 GCF_000503995.2 Ceratosolen solmsi marchali
CTCTCTCTCTCTCTCTCTCTCTCTATCTCTGTCTATCTCTCTCTTGCAAATCGGCTTTATATTATGTCATTTTTATAAATATTTGGCCAACTGTAATAAAAACTAAAATCGTTGAAATCCACATCTATTTACCTTAACCCGTTGTATTATATCAATTTCTCAATTACTAGTCCCGGCATTCAATCTGACCAAAACTATTAATTTTCTTTTCTTTTCTATTGCGAATACGCACACCGTGTAACCCATAATAATCTATGTGTGTAGGTACACGTAAAAAACTATTTTTACTTCCACTCGCTTTCTCTCTCTCTTTCTCTCTCTCTCTCTCTCTCTCTCTCTCTCTCTCTCTATCTCTATCTCTATCTCAGTTAATTTTTCCCTCTTTCTATATTTCTTTCAATTATTTCTCTCGTTCGCTGCGACTGCTGGTCCGCTCCATTTGCTTCGATACACATTACAGCAAAAATGCATTTTTCACAAATCTCCGGAAAACCTAACTACAGATATATTCCACATAATCTAATATTCATTAAACGCACATGCTCACTTAGTAATAAAGTATTTAAAAAATTTTTTTTAATAAAACACAATGGGCGAGAATCAAAAAATATGTTTTGAGCATTTCTCTATTGGATTTTTCATTTAAATCTATTTTTATTAACGTAATAATAACTTTAGTTAATTAATATAATCAGCGCTGCATATCTTACATTAACATATCTTCGGTTTGATTATAATGACATTCAAGAGATGTTACAGAAATATTTATTCTTGCTTTAGCAGTAAAATGAATATATATTCCTTTATACTTTATTACTTAATTTTTTTTTTTTAATTACTTAACGCCTATGTATTATATTCATATGTAGTAACATTTACTCTATACTCAACATAATAAACTGGATGATATATTTTTTATAATTTTACACGATAATATATTACTTTTTAATATAATAATGCTCGCAAAATAATTCGTTCTTATCTTTTACTTATTAAATTAATTTTTTTTTTTTTTTTTTTTTTTTTTAATCCATTGTAACCGATAGTAATTATTGTGTACATTATTGTATATTAGTTGATCAAACATACTTTTTACATTTTTGAAATAATTTATCAAAGAAAATATTAGATATTTGAAAAACTAATTAATAAAATATTATTAATAACTCGTCAATTATGAGGGTATTTATTAATATTCTTCAATGACCATTGTTAGAAAATTTTTTTATTTCTTAAATAATAATATTTAAAATTATATTTAAACATTCTACAAACATATTAAAAAAAGTTTAAAATTCTTCAATTAATAGCTATGCCCTCTCCAATAGAAATTACAATTACATGAAATTTATCGCCTGCTATTACCTAACATTAATTGCTTAAATAATTTATTCAGACATTATATCAAATATACTCATAATATTTGGTATTTTCCATTTTCATGTTGCCAAGTTAAATAATAATGAGAAATTTAAAATAAAAAAAAAAATATCAAAATAATGCATGCTCGTGTACATAGAGAACAACATTAACACGATGAAGAAACTAAAAAATTATTATAGAAAAGGAAATATATGTTTCGATAGCAAATACTAAAATATAATTTACAAGAAAAATCTAAGCAAACCTAAATGAAACGTAATTTATTATATTTATTTTTAAATATTATACTTTTTTTAAAATATGTAATATATATATATACATATATTATATTCATTACTTTGGCGCAAAAGAGAAATATAAAATATTTATCTCTTATCCAAAAAGAGGATCAACTTTATTCTTTTTAATGAAGCAAGATGTATTCATTTTTAATTTATCCATCATCTAAATGCAACTATTTTTAAAGCTTATAAATACTTTGTTTCACCTTTCTAATAACTTACATTAATCGATACTTTTAATTTTTTGAGATGATTGAAATGACAAGAAATTTTGTATAATATAATGCTAACAATTTTTAATAAAAATTGCATAAAATTTGCAAATATTCACATACTTTTGTGCGTCGTTATAAACTATATTTGCCTTGAGCCATTGTCATTCTTTCTAAACAATGTATTTCCCAAAGCCTAATTGGCTTCATAAACACGCTAATTCAGGTATTTCAAATACATTTGAATTTGTACATTAAATTTAAGCATTAACATGTCCATATCGTTTATTGAATTTATTAATTTTTACGTTTACACCAAACTTGAAACACCATCTACACGAATTTATAGTTATGAGGTGATACCAGACGGTAATGTTAAAAGTAATTAAAAAAAAAAAAAAAAAGAAAAAGAAAAAGTAAAAAAAGAAAAAAAGAAAAAAACAGCCCACTTAGTAACGCTTAATAACGATCGTTCGAATAATTCGAATAATCTAATAAATCGGTATCGGGAACGCGGCAACTTATCCGGACTCTTGTTAAGAAAACAACAGCACCGGAGTCCTATTAACGGTTGATGATAATACAAGAATAGTGGAAGGTCGAGAGACGGAAGCAAGCGAACGAGGCCCAATGCCCGGCTACCGCTCCACACGAGGCTTAGCTCCCTTTTACTTAAACTGAATAAGGAAATCAAAGGAAAATAAACAAGAGAAATTCCGTCTGATTGCAGTCGGATTGCAACCGGTACGCTAAGGTGCGCGGGGGCCGCTCGTCCTCTGCGCCGTTGCATAAAGCAGCGCACAAGACGAGTCAGGGCAAGTCCGAGTCGGAAGAGTACGACACCCTGGGCTCGGACAGCGACACGGAAGTCGGGACCAGCAGCCGAACCGAGTCTTCCAATCACCTCGTCGATTCCCATCACTCGGCCTCTGCGACCGATGCGCGCGTTCACAGTACGCAATTAACTCTTTTTATTTTCTGCTATTTTTATTTTTGCCGCCCACATGACTCTGCGCTCTCTCCATTCGTCCCCCTTTATACATGCAACTTTTATCCTCTGCGCGCCCGCCTACCCCACCCCTCTTTCTCACTCTGTCTATCTGTCTGTCTATTAATTTATCTATCTCTCTCTCTCTCTCTCTCTCTCTCTCTCTCTCTCTCTATACATATATATATATATATCTTGCGTACATCTCTCTAGCAAAGTCAACGCGCGCGATTAAAGTTCCGAATTTGCTCACCGACCTCCGTTAAAATACGCAACTAAATAATTTCAAAATATCTATATAAACTGCAAGATTGAGATATTCAGCTCAAATTCAAAAAATTTATGCGCTGTAACTTTCCATTCTCAGAAGTCCTAGAACGTTGAGAACACCATCGCCGAACCATGTGCTCGATAAATGAAACAGTTTTTAAAATCTATGTACTTTGAATACTTATCGTTTGGTAAATAGATAAATAGATAAAAAGAACTTCACAAAGAGTTTCGAGATTTTCAAGGTAACTACTTTTATCACTTATGTTCAAATAAAATGATAAGAAAATCTGAAGATTTTGTTGGTTCAAATTGGTTTAGCGACGCACCGAACGTCATCGTTCTTTTGGTGCTTCGTATAAATATTGTTGTCATCTTACCTTAATCTCGTATGAACGATGAATAAACAATTTTACATCGTTTATAGCCTGATAATAGTAACACGTCGATGTGTGAAAATTCGATGAACTCGGAACTTTAATCACAGCTTTATCTCATTGTAATTTGTGATGAAATGCCCATATTATGTAGCAGCTGCTTCTATTTACTTTATGACAGTTTCTTATTTTTTCTTTTTGTATTCTTAAGCATTATCGTTTTTTATTTTCATTTTAATTAAATAATAACAACATTATTATAGCTTTTTTTCTCAAGTTCTTTTAATTAATTGCGATGCGATGTGCAATTGTTATTATGAGTAATTAGCAATGACGAATGTTGTAAAATAATGTGGCTAGTGGCTTCAATTACCATTATTTATTTATCCGAATCCTAAGCTATTTATCAATTATTAGTCACGAATTACGAGTCAGTAGAAGTACAAAATCGCGATGCTTCTCCACGTCGATTGACCGAACGAACAATGTTGAATGAAACTTTTAATCATGTAGTTTTCAATACCATATATTGTAGACAATTAATTAGATCATATAGAAAATTCCAGTGATAATAGCGATGATCGTGATGATGATGATGATGATGATGATGATGATGATGATGATGATGATGATGATGATGATGATGATGATGACGGTGGTTACGATGATGGCGGTGATGATGATGGCGATGATGATAATTATGATGATGATGACGATAATGACGATAATGACGACGTCGATGATAATAATAATAATAATAATAATAATGATGATGACGACGACGACGATGATGATGATGATGATGATAATAATAATAATAATAATAATATATGACATTTATATAATTGCAGACTTCTTGTACCATGGACCAGAATCTAGCACGTCTACAGAACCCTCACCGATTTTTGAGAGAAAATCGTTTCCTGGAAGGGGAAGACCCAAGTACGTTATGAAAGTAATCGTTAAAAAGATGTTCGGCAGTATCGTATTACAATAAGTTTTTGCTTTTAGAATATCGATCATGAACAATGAATTTCTGTATTAAAAAAAAAAAATAATAATAATAATAATAATAATAATAATAATAACGATAATAATAAATATATAAATAATATATATAATAATGTAAAAGAAAATTAAATATTTAAATAATCGAAGGGCTTAATAACATCGTTACAACTAATGTTTCAATGTCTTAAAGACGATTGTGCTCAACTTAACGATCCTTGAAATTCCGTTCCACAATTGCACCAAGAGCAAGCATTGCGCGGCGAATGAACCTCGCTCGGGTCGAACGGCTCGCAGCACTAGAGAGGTCCCGGGCCTCAAACCCTTGCAAAGAGCCTCGTCTCTCCTTCACGCCGCCCCCTCCCGCCGCACCACACGCTTATTCCTAATATTGGGCCCAATGCCCGACTGCTTTCAGGATGCTACGGCTGGCGCGTTATACCGGCGAGGAGACCAGGTCAAGCCTCGTCGTCGGCCCAGCAATCGGGCAGCACGGGGGGTCTCGCCCTGCCAAGCACCAGCCGTGCCCTAACGTCCAGGAGCGTGACGGACCAGGCCACAACATGTTCATCCCCAAGCTGGATCCACCCTCGGGCTTCTCCGACGCGCTTGAACTGACCGACGCCGAGTGCGAGCAACTCGACCGCGGCCAACGCAACCTACGCGACTTTGTCATCGCGGTGTAAATAAGGTGCCGGGAGCTACCTGGAACCGCGGATCCTGGGCTCCCGGTTCGACGGACTACGATGAGATGGAAGACCCGGTCGAGCACGAGATGAGATACGCGAATATCGGCCGAACGTATTTATTATTGAGGTGAAATTGGGGCTGGCCATCCCCATTATACATATTAACGACGTGACGCGGCTAGATTGGGATGGGTGGGCGTCGAGGGGAGGGGGATATAGGAGATGAGGCGATCGAGGAATAGAGCCAGAGATTGAAAATAACCCGATGATCGTACATTTTTCAAGGTCTCAGATAGATAAAATACACGCCAACATGTTGTCCTGTTGATATCGCATACTTTATAATATACATAATACATATATATATATATATATATATATATATATATATATATATATATATATATATATATATATAAAGAAAAAAGAAAAAAAGTGATTGTTCAACGGCAAATGAGACTCGTACTCTTGAGTTTTCAAATGATTTTAAAGATTGTTTATATTCTATTTACTTTGTAAAATATACAAAAGTCATTCGAATTTGGAAATACTAGACATTTATTTAAATACCCTACCCTCGCCCACTCGCTCACTCGTCCCATCTCTCTCTCTTATCCCGCTTGTTTTGGTCTTGTAATTTTATGGAACGAGAGCTGAAGAACAGAAGACTGATATTCTTTAACGATCGTTTAATTATGCAATTTACTTTACGATAGCGCGTATCGAGTGCCGTAAAAATTGATTAGTTGTTTCAATTACCAAATAATACATGGAATAATGGTAAAAATAATATTAGAAATAATAGCTCTGACGTATTTTTATTTTACTTGGAAGCAGTTTATTATAATTCGACTTTTAAGAGATCTAAGCAAACGTGCATAAAATTAAAAGTTTCCTAAATCTTTGCGTTGTGCATGAATCACCGTTTTATTATAAATTGTACATTAAGCAATTTCATCGGCTACTACTCGTACAGCCGTTACAATAATAAATTAATAACTTTCCTAAATAGTGAAAACAATTGGTGATAAAAAAAAAAAAGAAGAAAATGTTGCTTTAATCTCTATGAAGTATTATTTATCACAAAAAGTGAGAGAAAATTACTACACTCGAATATAATATAATGCGCTTGCTCATCTTTTTTACAATGATGTACATTCCCGTGAAATTAAATAGTCGTAAGATTTTCTTTTAGAAAGTTATTACTTTTATATATTATTCAGTTTATAGCACATACATATATAATCATCCATTTCATCCATGCGGAGCATTCATTCGAAAAACGTATATAATCCTTTCGTTCGGAGACTAATTTTTTTGTTTCTCTTTCATTACCGTCTATTCGTTTCTTGCTTTTTCTTTTTTTCACTTTTCTCCAGTTATTACTTGTAATTTTCTTATTATTATTTTTTTCTTTCTTTCTTGCGCAACTTGCACCACGTGGTATAAGGATGCCCGGGCTCGAGGTTGCTTCGCGACTTTAGCACTCGTAGCCCTTGGTCGATCGACCGAGGTATTGGTTTCCAACTCATAAAACAGCCATCGCAAGGCTGTCCTCCCATAAATATATGCCTTTCTTTTCTTCTCTGGTTTTTTTTTTTTTTTTTTTTTTTTTTTTTTTTTTTTTTTTTTTTTTTTTTTAATAATGTAGCTATCCGTTAGGTGACAGCGTGCACGTAGTATTAAAACGATAACAAACTACTTTGCCGACACGCTGTCGAGCATCCGTCTTCGTCGGCAATACTTGTCACGAATATATTTCACTAATTCCCTAAATAATAATGTCCGTCGAATATCGACTTTACGTATTTCATGGCAAATCGCCGATAATCTCGAGCACTCGAGAGAAAGTTCCTGCGGCTCCGAGCCCAAGATATTATCACAATCGTCCCACGAAAGCAAATCCGTAACGACGGTATCATTATCGCGCCTATATACAACAAAAGTACAATGCTCTTTACAATGGAGTTTGCCGGGCATTTTTGCCGAGCGGCATGTAGGGATCGAGCGATGTAGGAGGGCCGCGAACATCCCTCACACGGAAAAACAATGTGCCCGATCGTCGAATAGCAGGGGGCGAAACGCCCCTACCTTCCTTCAATTAGCGCGCTTTTCCCATCCTCGGAAAGCCACTTCTATCCACCATCTTGCTAATGCCCACGTGGACGAGGACGTCGTCGTCGTCGTCGTCGTCGTCGTCGTCGTCGTCGTCGTCGTCGTCGTCCAATCGACGGACAAGGATGGAGGGGGAGTCCGGCCCCGGGTTTCTCAACTGCCCAGCCGCTTGGGCAGTGGGAGCTGGCAGATGGCGTTGTGAACGGGCATCGAGGCCCAGCCAGCCAGGGCGATGCCGATCGAGTCCGCCATCGAGGCGATGCCCAGCGATGCCTCGCGCTGCTCCCAGGGAATCTGAAACAGTCCCGTTAATAAGTACGCCGGTTGCCCGTACGATGGATGGATAAACACATCATCGCCACGGTCTACTTGATCATACCAAGCCAAATCGCTTATAATCGAGCTTCACTCTTTCATAATTCACGCGATGCTCAATACATTATCGCTCTATAATCCCCACATAATTATAAACATTAATTGACGAAATATACGATTATTTAATTTAACTTAATGCTAATCATCTTCTTTATCAGTCTTTTACTATCAAATATCTTCGTCAAATAGTAGGTGCGATAACGCTAATTCGTTGAGACAAAACTCGTATGATTTCCATTTAAATTTCAACGCACATAATTGCTTTAGTATTTTAGTATTTTAACATTTTATGAGCATTAATGTTCATGTAACTTTAAAAGAAAAGGAAGAGAAAAAACAAACAGGCAATTTGTGCTAATAATTTCTCTAATAATACCCGAATCGATAAACTCTCATCTCTATAGCTCCCTGTTAATAGCAGATAATGTCGTTTAAAATGTACGTGAATGTTTCTTGCACGATTTTCAACGTTGAAAATGCCAAGTCAGGTGTTAAACATAAATATGGCCAACTTCTTATCTCCACCAACGTGAAAAACAATTCAATAACGTTTAGACACAAATGTTCTAACTAGCATAAAGACAATGCATATGTAGGATGAATATTGATAATAATTAGTTCATTCCTTGGGAGAAAATTCTCTTCTAGACATGCGGCCACTTTTCATCAATTAACAATTTTCAATATACAATAATACATTAAAGAATAATAAGGTAGACTTCACTCACTTCTTTTGTCATCCTATAAAATGTATTGACGTAGGCAGCTCCGCCTAGTAGACCCTCCCACAATACGAGGCCAAACACAATCCAAATATTCGGAATATAATAGTAAATTGTCTCGAAGGTCAAAAGTATAACGTTTAGAAGCTGTGATAAATCAAATGAAAATTTCTCATTACACTTGCTCGACAAATCCTCAAAATATCAAAATCATAAAATATCGTTAAATTAAGCCTTACCTGCAATACAGACATAATCCAAATTTTTTTTATCGATATGAAATTAACGGACGAACGAGATATGAAAACTCCGATTTGATAATCGACTTGTAGCCAACGATATTGGTCGCAGTGAGTCAATGAAATCTCACGAAATTCTATTAACTCGTACTAGAAAACAAATAAGTTATATATATTTATAAGAGGACAGGTTGACCGGCTGATAATTGTATGCAGTTTTGATAAAATAATATTAACTATTTTTCCCACAACTTCAAATGATCCGATTTCTAATATAATTTTAAAATAAAAAAAAATACTCGTTATAGATTAATTAATATATTTATATTTATGTATTTTTATATTTATATAATAAAATAATTTAACATTATTGTCTAGAATGTAATATCTTAGAGAAATAACATGTGAATTATATTAGGAAAGCAAATAATTAATTATAATCATTATAATGATAAGGAGACGTAAATTCTTAATACCATTAGATTTTTCGTATTTTCCATTAAAATTCTCCACTACACTAATAGAATTTTCTGACTCTAATGAAATAATTGCACCTTACTTAGCCTTACTTAGTTCTCACATAATTTCACTGCACTGTAATTATTAGCTTATTTCGCTATAACGACTGCTGCTAGTCGTCGTAATAACAATTTACTACCGAATATCCTATTGTCTTAGGAGGAGCAATAAATTTAGGCTTAATACATACCAGTCCCTGATTGATGAAATACTCGAAGAGATATACGAGTCCCAGTGGCACCATATACTTCGATAACTTGGGCACGAGTCTGAGCTTCTGACCTAACGTCATCTTTGGAGCCTCGATAATTTGTTCTTGACTGCCGACACCGCCGTTGTCGGTAACGAGGGTAAGTGTCGGCTCGGGGTGCGTCATCACTAACCAGAAGACCAGCGCCTGAATTACCGGCACCACCAGCATCAATAGGAGTGCATCGGCTGAGCTGAGGAAGAAACGCAGACCCGCGTAGGAAAGGGCACCGATTATACCCGCACCACCGGTACCCGATGACCACGTGGAAATCACATTCCTAAACGATCGATAATCTATACTTTTACATTGGCTCTTTAGCTGGGCAAGGGAATGGAAGATGGAATAGAGAGAACAATTTTCTACACTAGGATATACAAAATAGTTTGGGTTTATTAGATATTTTACGTTATTGGCTTTTGACCTGCATTCATATATGCTTTTCACCATATTAACCTAATTACTTAATTATTATTTTATTATTATTATTTCTATAACGAAATTATTTATGGAATTTAATGAAGTGCGATTATATAGATAATTGTATCTTTTTTATTAAATAAAAATTCATTTTTTCGATATATCAATCATTCGATAAATTAATCATAATTTGTAATATAATACCTATAAAGCTATGTATATATATATATATATATATATGCCAGTATAATTTTCCCTTCGTATTCTCCTATTATTTAATTTGGCTATTCTATTTATTTGAAATTTAAGGCATTTGCGCACTAAAATACTTTAAAAGTCTATTTATCATCTATGCATATGCGTAGATATTATTCAAAGCAACCATAGTTTAATTGATTTAGAGTGAATGAAAATTAAATTGACCAATTTGTTGAATTTTAAAGCCAAAAGGCAGACATTCATTACATATGTCTAGTAAACTCAGTATACATTCTAAATATAAACTATTAATGAATAAAATACTTATTAACTATTACATTGTTAATCAAGAATCGACTTCAATTTAAATAGCCACGAATTTTTTAATTTACATTTATATTTATTTAAATTAAATTATTTACATTAATATAGCTGATATATGGATTATTTTAGAATTAAAACTACTATTGTAAAGAATTAAAAATTATCATTAAAATTTATTCTACATTATAATAAGATAATAAAATAATCCAAAATATATGTAAAATATATTTTTATATTTTCACAAGTAAACAAAAGAAATAATATGTTAAGAATTTACGTTTAAAATATCATTGAATTATTTCTAATACTTAGAATACAGATTTTTGTACAAAGGTCGGAATCGAAATTAACTTAAAAATCTTTTTTTTATGATGAAATATATTTTATTATAAAAAAAATAATAATAATATTATCGTTTTTACAATATATATATATATATATATATATATATATATAAATGTATATTACATGGATTATTTTAATATAATAAATTTTACTAAAATATACGGTTAAAAGCAATATTTTTATTAAATGATTTGGATCTAAAAAATAATCCCATCTTCACATATATGGTATTAGAAATTTTTTTCAGTTTATTTTTAATATACTTTATTAAAAAATATATTGATATTATAGCAGTATAGCTGGAGGCTAATTATCTGAATCTAAGAAAAATGCAATGATCAACAAAATTTATACAATCTCAATTTACCTTATTTAATTACAAGGCTAATTTTTTTATTAGACCTCTTTCCTTGGCATTTTTTCATTGACAAATAAAGCAAATACTTTTATTCATTAGTAGGCTGAATGTGACATGTTACTTGAAAGAAAAAAAATAAATAAATAAATACTTCCCTCTTCCAAAAGATAAATTAAAAATTAATCCTTACATATACGTAAAATAAATTTTACTCATAGATCAATTAAAGACTTATATGATACTTCTCTAAAAATCCTAAATCCTAAATGACTTATTTGCCAAAGGCTCTTATTATCCCTAAAATTCAATGCATATTCCCCAAATGACATGATAATCAAAGGAATTATTTACGTTACTGCACAATGTAAATGACCCTCGATATAGAATGTTTAGAAAAAATGACGATATTTTCAGACTAAATGGCATAGTCAGTCGAAGGATGCCATACTCACTTGGTGTATCGATGACTGTAGCTAAGTAACGTCACCTCGCCCAGACCCGATGACAGAGATGTAACGACGACACCCATGATCGCAAGCCATTTTGTATTGCTCAGCGAGACCAGCAAGAAGCCCGCAGCTGAAAACAACACACACGTAGCCATCCGTAAGCTGGAAAAAACGCCAAAATACCATGTTGCTGAAATTTTGTATTTGCAAGAGTGCGATACTGCAATGCCACTGTTGTAAATGCATAAATGCACGCGTTAGTTGTATAGCACGTGTTATTGAACGCGAAAAACTTATGTTAAGATAATATTGAGAGTATGTGAGATGAGAGAGAGAGAGAGAGAGAGAGAGAGAGAGAGAGAGAGAGAGAGAGTGTGTGTGTGTGAGAGAGAGGGGGGGGGGGCATTTTTCCACAAATTTTATTCCTTAGAGTTTTATTAGGTGTACTTCAACTATAACGTAACTTACGTCAACTTTCATTTTCATTCATATTTAATGCATAGCATCAGAACGCATTGTATAAAGAAATTTTGCTCTTAACTGTAATTAATTATAAAAAGAGATCGTACCTTTCATTAGCTAAATATTACGTGTTTTTCTTTTTTACAAAACTCAATGTTTTTCTTTTAAAAGCTATTCTCAAGCGATAAAAGAAATTATTCATAATTATTCATCCTTGGAAGTGAAGAATAATAATTTTATAAGCAATATTATCAACATATCATCTAATAATCAATTAATAGATATCGATGTTTCAAAAAAAAAAGTTTGATAACTTTAATAATTAAAAACATGCAGTGATGTAAATTGATAGTCCAAATACAAAATGCAAGTGTAGGGGTGTGTGCGAGTGTGCGTGTACGTCTGTGCGTGTGTGCCTGTGCGTGTGAGCGTATGCGTTTGCCTGTATCTGTACGTGTGCGCATGCGTTTGCCTGTGCGTCTGCGTGTGCGTCTGCGTGTGCGTCTGCGTCTACGTGTGCGTGTGCATGTGCGTGTGCGTGTGCGTGTGCGTGTGCGTGTACGTGTGTGCGTGTGTATATGTGCCTGTGCGTGTGCGTGTGCGTATGTGCCTGTGCGTTTGCGCGTGAGCGCATGCGTGTGCGTGTGCGTCTGTGCGTCTTGGGTGCGCGTGTGCGTGTGTGTATGTGCCTGCGCCTGTGCGCGTACGTGTGCGTACGTATGCTCTCTCTCTCTCTCTCTCTCTCTCTCTCTCTAGTTTACTATCGCAGAGTTGTTTAAGTGAATTACACAAGTTTTATTATGTCAAGTTGAAGTAAGATATATTAAACTAAATTAAATAAATGGTGGATAGAATGTAAGTACCTCGCGACGCGATGCGCAACCGCGATCACCTCGTCGCTACTCATTCCTACAAAACCTATAGAATTTTATATCTCGTGAAAACGTTCTGTGAATTATCGTCACGTGGTCATAATGCCGGCGGGCTCATTAATGACCTGGTGCAACAATATCACGGGTGCACGTTTATCTGGCCACGCATTTCTGAAGCACAAGTGTACATGAAAATGATATACATGAATTATAATTATTAATATCATTTACGGCTACTCTTTATATTTTGTAGAGTGAAACTCTCGAATGAAACGAATGATATAATATTTTTGTTTTCTTTTAACAATTGCAATCGTCCTTTTATACGTAGCTTATGACAATCAATTATAAAAAAACTTTTCATTTGCTCATCTGATAAATAATAACTAATAAATAATAACTACATTGTTAGATTTCAATTATTATTAATGAATTAAATTAATGATTAACGTGAGTATATTCTTCGGTAAAACATTAAACCATTATTTAATAAATCACATAAAGTAATATGTAATCAGATATCCGTTCGTCATGGAATTGATTTTGATTGATTTTGTAATTGATTTTAAAATTGATTTTCAGCTTTTTTGAAGTGAAGTGCAATGCCAAAAAATTGGTGTTAACAATTGTGTGTTCAACGTATGGTTTAATACTTATATAAATTTGATTATAACTCGAGCATCGAATCATACAAACTCTTATTCATTGTACAAAATTAAAATTAAAAAATTAATATTTACGATGATGATTGACACTAAATTTTTTGACGCATCTGCATTCAACTTGTTTTTATACCATAACAATATTTCTTTTACAGAGCATTAAATAGTAAAATTCAATGTAATTAATGTTGCACTGTAAATATTTTAATGGCTTCAAAACCAATGTCAAATATTAATTTATGATGCACAATATAAGCTATCGATTAAAATTAATTGACAAAACATTTTTTAGCATAAATACTAATCATCAATGAATAAAACAACCCGTAATGTGTAATTTTAACAAGTATTTACAGATATGTTTAATGAAAGCATACTTTTAAGTATAATATTGATGGAGTTTATTTGAAAAATTGAAAGAGAAGATTTACAGTGCTACAATGTTGTAAAAACTGAAAATCAATTCTGACGAATAAAATGACTTTTCACTCTAAAAAAAACTAGAGAGTGCACTATTCATATTTTAGCTTACATGGATAGAGATGAATGATTTCTGCTCAGAAACATCAAACGATTATGGTTACTAATCAGATTTCTGCTTCTTGAAGAAGAAAGAAAAATACATCTTTCATAATAGCACGTAATAAATTAATTAATCTAACCATAGTCAACATGATAAATACAATATCAAATGATAATTTAAAGAACTGTGTATTCAATCAAATAAATGCCAATGTGCAATCCAAGCTCGATTACTTTGTAGACAATAATAGTGAAAATATAGGCTTTATTAATAAATTGATCAAATCGATCGCATTATTGAATGATTCGGTACTTTTTCTAATTGTCTTTCAACGCGCTTCGATTACGTCAATGTGCGATTATCTGGAAGGAAGAAAAAGGCGCTTTACGATTTGTACAATTTGTTTATCCCCTACTACCACACATTCTACAATATATATATATTGTATAATACATGTAATCTTGTGACATATGAAGGTGTAATGCATTTTATCTTTACTCTAATGTTATATATATGTGCGTGTGTGTGTGTGTGTGCGCGCGCGCGTATGTGAGTGTGTGTATCAAGAAAACAGCGGGAGTGAAATGCCCTATATATCCAATCTCATCTCTTGTCATTGCTCGAACATTTTAAAATCTAATCATCAAAATCATATCATTAAATGCGCGTTGTAAACAATTGCATATCTTCAATTTTCCTCTATGCATAAAAACTTGCAAAATAAAGGAAAAAGAATACGTTTATAACGTCTTCTACGTTAAATAAAGGAATAAGAATACGAGTAAATGAAATAAAAATATGTATCAGTTAATAAAAATACTATTGTCACTTTTCATATATAATACCCAAGTATCCATACTTACACATTAACTATTTATTGATTCTTTTTTTTTTTCTTTTTTTTTTTTTTTTTAATCTCTATTGAACTATGAAAAATCAAAAAATATTTTCAGTTTCTTTATCTATGTTCATTAAACTTTATAATCTAAAAATAAATTTTGCCGTAGCATAAAAAATTTATGTAAATATATTTAAATAATAATAATTTTCTTAATATTTACATAAACTAAACAATCTCGTAATTATCTATGAGAACGCATTTCTGACTAAATACGATTTCATAATTTAAAGTTTAAACAATTCGATAAGTTATACTGAATGCTAGACGCAATCTTTAAAATTATTATGAATAATAGGTTTAAAATATTGATACCGCAATGCCATCCTTCAAATGCTATAGAAATTCGTATTTAAAATTATAAAAAATTAGTATGCCAGTAAAATTAGTAAAATGCCATTATTTAGTGTAGAAATTAAAAAATCATACTAGAAATAATTTTCATTTTTCATCAAATGCATCACATTCTAATATCATACGATTAATATTTATTTACAAATAGTCTTGATATTATCTCCAGCTGTATTAAATAAAAAAATAATAATTCAGTTTTAGCTTTACATAAATATAGCAAAAATTCATCATGTTTTAATTTAAAAGAAATAATAATTTACAATAAACGCGTTGTAAAGTATATACACTAACGAATGATGAAAGACATTCTAATATAAAGGATATATTAAAAAAGAAATTATATTAATAGTAAAATCAATATTTGTCACATATCAATACCCAAAGTTTTATAACTACAATTCATAAATATTGATAAATATTTAAATACTCACTGAACAAAAAACGGCAAAAATGGAGCTGTAAGTTTAATTATGACGCTCGGCAGAATATCAGCCAATAAAATAGCTCCAGTGGATACGGTATTACATGTTCGAATGGTTTCGTTTACCGCAGCACATGATTCGTCCTGTAAAATATATCGATTTGTTGTATTAAGTAAATATTTGTTGTATTGTGCCGCATTAAATATACGGATACAGTATGACGTATGACATCATTGTCGAGCAATTGATCAATACTGAAAATTGATCTACTTTCAGTAGTAACTAAAACTTTAACACAAAAGGTAATTAATTATATATAAAACGGTAATGTTTGTTATTTTTATTTTAATAATTATAAGATATAATTAATTCGTTGTTCGGCTCTTGATTTTATGAAAACTTGTCACGTATAATATTCCTATAATTTATATCATTTTTATTCATACAAACGACACTCTACTTGTTTGTACATACAATTAAACAATGTGATAAAATTCACGGTCAATAACATCAAAATATAAAGTAACTTTAACTGTAAGGTTAGAGGGCAATAAGCTCTAGATTATAATTTTTCTATAATTATTTTTCTATTATATACTAAATTAAGTATATCGAAGCTAATAATTACATGAGAAAGACTTTGATCTAAAATTAGTGCAACTATAATTTTTTATTTTTATTACCGATGATACTATTAAGTTTGATATTATTATGATTATTCTACAGTATCTTAGTATATAATTTATAAGCAATAGATGGTCATCGACATATACATTTTTTCAAATGATCTCTTGAGCAATTGATTGACATGCATCCACGTGTGCGCGTGTCACCACATGAATCCTCTATTTTAGAGACAATTTTTATATATTTACGTGATAATGCGTTAAAAATCGTTCCCTCGATCTTAAATAATGCAACCATATATAAACGGAAAAGGTAGAGTGGCCAAATATCGCGAAAACACTTGCTGACTCAATAAATAAGGTTGAATTTACATTTAAAAGTAAATCACGTTCCAGCAGCAGATATTTGATATAGCGAGTATTCAAATATAAATAAAACAACCGTTTATTTTTAAAAAATTACTGCAAATATATATTCAAAGTTTCTTCCTCTCGATACATTCGTTGAATTATGAAGGCTTTCTGGTTTGATCTACTAATCACACATTTTTGACAACTCGTTCTGCTGAGAGAATACGCTCCAGTCTGAAATTTTGTAGTCGATGCGACCCCCCCCCCTCTTTACCCCATAACAAACTATCCCATAACTATTTCCGATTTCCAGATTCTACTAAAGCATATCATACAGATTACCTTAAGGTAAAAATGAAATTTGTACATTAATTAAATCAACGTTTGCCACGCAGATATAATTTATACCATTTGTATATTATTTTAATTTTTCATTAATTTATAAAATTCACGTAGAATTAATTGAGAGCAATTGATTATAATGTAAAAATTAATTTAATTAGGGTTGTTAGCATTGATAATCTCATGTTAAACATAATCAAAGTTTTCAAATATTCTATCATTAACTCACGTAAACAGTCATAAGATGGAAATTTCCAAATGTAATAAGACTCAGATGAAATTATTATTATTATTAAATAGGACGAAACTATGGCAATTGAAATTTGAATAATCGGAACCTTAAAACGGTATACAATTATCATCGGAACGATTATTACAATTATCACATCGTGTGCCGACTAGCATTCTCGATTAACAATCCAACGATCAAATATTAAAAAGCCATTCCAATGCTCCTCGCACGAATGAACGGCTAAAAAATTCTCTAACGTTATTCTTATTTACCACCTGAGATGTTGGAAAACGATGCATCGAAGAAAACGCGCGCAAGCATCGCATTTTTCCAGATCGCTCGCGCGAGCGCGCACGATTATGTAATCAATAAAAATCACGAATGTTTGGAAAATCTCGAATCGCCTCCTCGAGCAATAAAATGGACCACACTGGCGAAGCGCGAGTGGCGGTGAGAAGAACTTGTATGAAATCATTTAATTAGGCGCGCAACGACGAGGAGAAGTCTTAATAAAAGGCCGACCTTGGAGCCTGAAAAAATATGCAGCTAAATATATATATATATATATATATATATATATATATATATATATATATATATACACGTGCGTGTGTCTATGTATGTAGCACAATCGAGGACATTTAACGAGTGGTGAGTTACCAAGTACGTACGTGCCGTATCGTGCGTGTATATCCCGCAGTGCGATGACACACTCCAATGCGACCTCGACTTGTACCTAAAAACCTCGCCCTTTTTCTCATTTTCATGACGGACGAATAGGAAAAAATGATGTGGAGAGGGGGAGGGGATGCAGGAGGGAGTTTGATCTCGGTTGATGGATGTTGTGCGATGGCTCTTGTGCCTTAAATAACGTAAATTGTGAAAGAAGCGATTGGCTTCGTTGCCGAGACGTACCATCATTTATTATGGAAATACGATAGAAGTAAATTAGAGTCTCTTAGCAGGACTATTCAGCATTATTAAATTATAAATTATGAACTTTTTATTGTTTGTATAATACTTCTCAAACTCACGAATGAACAAGATTGTATTAATCGCGTGCAAATATATGTTTGCCAAAATTGCGTAATAAATTTCAATTAAACGTTTATACGTAAAAAAAAACAAATAATATAAAATCACGATTTTTAAGAATATAGACATTATAATTTTCTCGTTTAACATTAAAAACTTCACTCGTATTGTTTTACTAACATTACACGCGTGTTTAAAATACATTTCACGCTAAAAGTTTGGGTTTTTTCTTCAAGTATTATCACACGAATGTTACATAAAATTGTCGATAAATTTGTTTCATTAATCAAGTCCATCACTGTTAATTAATTCTAAACAATTTCACAATTACGAAATTCAAATCGCAAAAAATTATCTTATTAATAAAGCTACGTTATAAATATTAATGTAGCCATCGCAAATGTTATTCTTATGGCAAATGAAAGACAAATGAAGATGTGTCCTAATGATGATCAATTATACGATTTCAAGAGCCTAAACCTAAAGAACGCACATTGTCTTAAATTATGTGAATAGTAAGTGAGAGAAAAATAAATGTAAGCACGATACAAATAGTATTTTTATATAAATGACGCGAAGTTAGTAAAAACAAGTTTTGTCGATGATTAAAATTCGCATATTAAATTAACGTAGATGTGATATTATAAACTCATAAGGCATCACAATGATGTTTTAGTCGCTCGATCCACAAGTGTACATAAAACCAGTGGACCCACATGAATTTTGATATCGCATTAATCCAACCGCGATTAACGACGAATACAAACATACTCGACTCTGTATTTCCAAACTGTTTCAACGCAAAAGCAGCCCGATTGATGAATTTCCAATAAGTAACGCAAAGTCGATGTAAGGTCAATCAATTGAAGAAAAAAAAAACCAAAACTAAAACTAAAACTAAAACTAAAACTAGAAGAAAACAGAAAATAAAAGCAAAGAAAAAAGAAAGAAAAAGAGCGCTGATTCTTTTTAAATTTCACAGCCGAGCGCATTAATATATCACACAGTCGGATATCACGACGAGGTCTCATCATTACGAGGCGCGTCATGTGACGTCGTCGCTCGGCACGTCTTTCCTTCTATTAGTACGTGTGCATTACTCGTCCCAATGTATGCACAGCATACATCACCTCTTCGCGAATTAAGGAATTGGAGGTCATGACCTTCGGACGCGTGGAAATGGTCGGATGCAAGTGGATTCGAATTATCTTTTTTTAAAGGTGTCGCGAGAAACGCATAGTAGACCGCTCGCGCCTTGCGTGATAAGAAGCCTCCCATTCCTTCGAACTCACCAAGGCTTGGCGAGGTGAAAAAGGTTGTTGCGTCGACCGGCTTTCTCTAGTAAAAAAAAAAAAAAAAAAAAAAAAAAAAAAAAAAAAAAAAAAAAAAAAAAAAAAAAAAAAAAAAAAAAGGGATTTTAAATGCGGCTTTCTCTAGTAAAAAAAAAAAAAAAAAAAAAAAAAAATAATAATAATAAAAAAGAAAATACAAGTAAACAAAAAACAACGGCATTGTAATTGCGCTCGTGGAGGGATAGAGCAGTGCGAGGGAATTTTCTGCTTCGCAATAATGTTATCGTTGCACATGTTTCGGGTTGGTTGTTTTACATGTCATGAGAGTACATAAGACTACTATTAGTCATAATTATCATGTGCTCGTAATTTTTCAGAATCCAATCGCTATGTAATACATACTTTTCGTTTAATTTTTAAATGTATAATACGATGTTCGTGGAAGAAGAGAGAATTGCACAATTAGAATCCGTCGAATTTGAAAGCTTTAAAAATTAAAGACACGGCTGCTTATCTTATTTAAACAATCAATTCTAAGTCGCACGTCATTCGAGGGTAATTATTAAATGAGATATTAAGATCATTGCTAATAGGAGCGAGCGTATTGTAAAATACATATATTTATCGTTCTAAATCTTGTCATTTTATAATTATAAGAATTAAAAGCTAACGGACGAAAGTTAATTCGCAGCAACCAGTTTGATTGATGTCAATGCGCGAAATAACTAACTGCAACAGTTTGACTTACTTCGTTTGCTCCTACAATAGCTTTTAGCAAGTACAATGCAATTTTATTTCTATACATATAACGGATCGTTACTTTAATACTTTCACGAAATGAGATACGTAAAATTAATTAAGTTTTTACATTTAAAAATCAGCCATTACATTTTCTCTAGCCATAATATCTTTACCAACATTAATTTGAATAAAATGTATGTATAAAAAATATTATATGTCGTATATCATCTTCAATGTAAAATGCATTAGATGGTAATGAAAATTTATAAACAGAACTATTCTCTTATTAATATTTTTTTGTTTGTCGCCTTTTTTACATATGTATATACTCTTGTTATACATTTTAATTTCAGAAATAAATTTCTTAATAATTTCCTTATACAACAAATCTATATATTAACTGTTATTATAATAATTTACTCCAAATGGCCTATTATAGGATACAATTATTATATATATATATATATATTTTTTTTTATTTTTTTTTTTAAACAATTCATACATTTTATTAGTAAATTATGAAATAATATACGTAATTTATGAATTTTTTTTTTTTTTTTTTTTTTTTTTTTTTTTTTTGAACGTTTGTTTACTAATATTAAAATTCCAGATGATTGCAAGAAAAATTTCAGAAAAATAGTTTATTAACGGGTTCGCCAATAAATGATACAAGATTGTATAATAAATCTAAATAAAATTTGTCGTTAATCGAAATAAAAATTTATATTATACCGATAAACGTAAATAGTTTGTAAATTTTCTATCATCGGCCGCTGATATTAATAATAAAGTATCGATCACATCGATTTTTATTATAACTTTTATAATATGTATAAACCATTCTGTCGTTCATTTATGAATTAATTTAATTTCTTTTCCACCAGATCAGAATACCTTGACATTTGCAAGACATTTTACAAGATCTATAATTTTATTATTGCATCATAAATATACCACAATCATAAACTGCATAAAATTAGAAAAGTGTTTTATGAAGAACAATGCGGCTGATGTGGTCAAGTGAATATTTACATTTTCAATTAAATCGCCTAAAATAATAAACAACTTTTTACAACTCAGTTGTAATATTAAAGTATAAATAAATTTTGTGAATCTATCGATTCGTTGTGTTTTTTATATTGTTAATATTAGACGCGTTATTGGATCAAAAACATTGCTTTATCCATTGAAGCTGAAGCAATAAAACTTATATAACTAAATAAGTAAATCATTAATTATACATTACTGTGAAATTTAATAATAATGATTTTCTTACGAAATATTTAAACGTATTATATGATGAAATGAATTGTTTTAAATCATCGTATGATTCTTTATTCTTTGGGTCTTTTACATTTCGGGGTCAAACAGGGTTTCGTTTGCTTATTATTATGTAATCGGCGGAAATCGAATATAACATAGTAACATAAATGTAGCTTATAAAACGATGAAAAATTATGAATGTTAATTATATATGTGGTATAATGGAAATAACATTGAAATTCTTATGAACTTCAATGAACTTCTTATGAACTCACATCACGAAAAAGGAAACAAAAGATTTGTCACCTACAGTTTTGACTTTCAAAAGTACGCGAATATTTGGAAAATAACATCCATGAAAACGATCGTTCGTCACCTTCAATGACCTCAAAAAGGTTATTTCTACATTATTAAGTTTTATTATAAACACATAAGTACGTAGTCAAATCATATTTAGAGTAGAATCAAACTCGGATGTTTGTGAATTATAATTAGAAAAATTATAATTTGACTCGTATAATATTACTATGGAGATTTGAATTGCGAATTTTTTTTTTTTCTTTTTTTTTTCTTTTAATTTAACTTGACTCATTAGCGTTCTTCGACAATATGTTTGTCTCTTAATATTATGAATAAAAATTTATACTATCGTAACTGATTTATACCAAAAAAATCATACATTCAACTATTATTATATTATTGTTAATAAAAATAATAAAAAAAAAAAGTACAGATAATAAATACAATAAAATTATATTTTTATCATTCTGCAAAAGTTGAAACGTAGATATATACTGACAACTTCACAACCTCCTTATTTATCTATGCATAACTTTAATTTTTTGTCAACATAAATTTGAAATTATTGGACGGTAAAGTTTTACGCTCCATTGGGTCTTCTGAACCTTTAGTAAAGCTTATTTAATATTGTATGATCCATTGATATTAGCGCCTGTTTCAGAGAGAATAGCGTTCTTTTGTTTCGAAAATATGAAAGAAGCAAAAAAAAAAAAAAAAAATTGAAAAAAACATTAAAATCGTAGAAAAAGATATACTGCATTATAATAAATCAAAATGAAAAAAGTTGCAATATAACAGACAAAAGCCAATAATTATGAATTATCATCATTTTTTTCTTTAATAGATAATGTTATTTACTTTAAAAGAATATTCTTCGTGTTAATGAATATTAAAAGCTGCCGCTTAACAACCAAAGTAATATTTTGTAACGAGCTCCCTTGACTTGTCTTTCGTTAATTTCATTCATAATCAAGCCAATAATCTACAATACAAGACAAGATTCTCATTAATATGACTATTATAAAACATAAGTATTTAATGATAATGTTCATAGAAATGTCCAGTGAGCCTTGAAATAAACGATATCGACAGAAATAAGAAAACCGTGCCTCGTAACTCAAGGCTTTCTCCAATCTTCTCAAGTCCAATCGATCTTGACATTTTGACAAATAAACGTCCGGATGATCCAACGATGCTCCCGTACATACACATAGTAAGCCGTAACCGAGGACTTTATGAACAAGTGATCCACATGACACCGGGAAAGGGAAATCATTAGGAATACAAGACGGCGAACGATGAGAAACCGCCTCCATGATAACAGATCATAATCGGGAAAATAAATTTGGCGTATCATGCGCACGATGTTTTGACAAGTGTATTATGTAATGTTTATTGTGCCGTTTGAATTAGAATCGTAAACGCCGTGACAACGATGAAGAGTGAGAACGATGCTTGTTGCACTGAGTGACACAAGCACGGCGATTTCATTTCCTTCCTCTTCATTACGATGACATTATGTTGAGCGCATTATCGGTATCGAAGGAAAAACTCTGCGCTTTTTCGTCCCGATATACTCGAGTATAGATGTCACGGACTTGTTTGGCAATTATTTTGCTTGCCAAGAACATGGTGCATCACGGGCACGGGCGGTTGGCTTCGATAAAATCGTAATTATTGCTATAATCTCGCAGATTCCAAACCGATCTCTTTATCAAGATATATTTATGTCTGTTGGAAGAAACTTCTTTTTTTTCAGCTGTGTCGGACAAACTGTTGGTTTGTTTGGCCTAACATAAGTCGGGGAGCCCGAAAAATATAAATATCGCCGTATAAGAATAAAATGATTTTTTTTTTTTTTTTTTTTTTTTTTTTTTTTTAAACAAATATCTTGATAAATATTTCTAATAATTTATGTTTATATCTACCTTTATTTTTCATCTTCAATTATTCAATAATTTATTTGGCGTATTTTTCTTATTATTTAATTGTTAATTAAAATTATATGCGAAACGATAAATATTAATTTGTGCTAAAACGCGTTCTCTCTCTCTCTCTCTCTCTATGTTCAAACAAACAATTACAGATTGATTAATCGATTCATTTTATTCCATTGATATTTTGAAAGTAATGAAAATCATTATTATTATGTTTTAAAATTACAAACAAATATTCAAATTATTTTTCTGCGTGTGCATTCGGTAAATGGAATATTTTGTGGGAAGGCTTAATTACGTTGCAATTAAATACAATCATGTTTTACAAAGTCGGATAAAGCCGTCGTTGTAAATACAAATTATTATTTATTAGGCATTTAATAAAATTATACGACGAAAATAGCTTATTAACGATAAGCAATAAATTAGATGAAAATTACTTTACCGACTATCAGCATTATTACCTAAAAATTTATTGAAAATAATCCAATTGTATCGATTTAGCATGATCCCGATAGTAAATAATTTTGTGACAAAATATGTTGAGCATAAGAATTGTAATAAAACTTTACTAATGTAGTTTCACTAATAATATTTAAGTAGGCGGCTTTAAGTGCGCGAGCTAGAAATACTTAAAAAAAAAAAAAAAAAACAACTAGATTATTCCATTGTCTAGGTGTATCTGTAAGTGTATTAACAAAATTTTTAAAAGGACTGGAGCATTGAAGGGAAGCATTTTTTATAATTTATTCGTCGCTTGGGCAATAACATTATATTATTCTTTTAATCTTCATCTTAATCATTGATTTTTACTAACTATTTTAATCCGGTAAACATTAATCACAACAAACATTGTTAATAAGCAATCAAATAACTGGACCACCCAAAGTCGAAAGACAAAACAAAAAAAGGAAGAAAAAAAGAAGATAAACATAATAAACAAAAAATTTATAAATGGATCAATTATTTCGTCTTTGCATATAAATAAACGCGAAGCAGCGACAAGTCAAAATTCATCGCACAAGTCCAAAAACGTAATTACATTATAATTAGTGAAACGCTTTATGCCTCAATGAAAAATTAAAGACTTTATACAAATAAACACGAGGATTGTATATGAGGCCATCTACGTCTCATGCTATTTATAGTTAATAGCAAATCGTTAGCTAATGAATAAATATTGGAGATAATTTTGTATGAAATTAACACATAGTATATCATAGTTTATGCGAGCATGGCGGCTTTAAATACTTTTTTCATTACATTAGATATGCTAATTAGATCGTGGCTCTAATTTAACTTTTTGTTTTCATAATGCCAATAAATTTGAAATCTCGAAAGTTGCTCTCGCAACGGCAAATATACTCGCCATGGCAATGAGCGAAGATCATCGATACATAAGCGTTCGACTACGGTGTCCTACGATTATCACGAAACATCCAAACAAAGTAATGCCAAATACAATGTCTCCTACGTCTCTTCCAATACCCAATAGATATAAATGGAGTGCGAGGGCCGCATTAACCGCTGCCCTCCCCCACTCCATAAAATACTGCTTCAGCAAAAATCAATAATTCATTGGAGCGCGGCAGTATTGGTGCGAACGTAGAAACGAGTCAAGATCGAGAATATAAAGTGTTGCGATTGGATGGCACTGGCACGAGCCCAATACCATATCACAAGTCGCGCCACGCGATAACGCAAACATCGAATTAATAATATAGACATTGCAGAGTACAAATCGAAAATTTGACCAAAGCATTGGTCCAAGTGGCCGTCTCACTCACCGAGATCTCCTCGCTCAGTATGTCGTGGGCCGCGCTCAGCATCACCACGTAGCCGTAATTGTTGCAGAGCCCGAGGACCCAGAACGCCAGCAGGTTCCTCCATCCGGTCCTTAACTCCGCGTCGCCGTCCACTCCGAAGCCGTTCTTCGACGTAGCAACCACGTCCTTCCGCTTGCTCGGCATCCTGGAGGCTCTCCTTAGAAGCGGCGGCTCTCTCCACCCGCGTACCGGCAAAAGAGAGAAATAAAAATGAGGGACCCTACCGTCGACCCTATCGCCGCCTTCTCCGTGAAACTGCTCCGGTGATGATGCGCGCCGCTCCGACCTGACCGTGTGTCACTCTATAGACGGCACTTTGCTAGACGCGCACGCGCTCACCGATTAGCGCTACGGCTATTAAGCCAAAAACAAAAAAGAAGAATAACAACAGAAGAGGAAGAAAAAAATCAGCCCGTCGGGAGTCGCACGAGCGCTCGACCGCTAATAACGTGATAGTGACACGAGGAACCCTCGTCGGCCCCCTTTTATAAGAGCCACTACTTTTGCCCGGCGAGACGGGGTCCCCCTCCCCGCCCGCCAAACGATGCGCGCCGACGAGCATCGCGCGAAACGCGCTTTCCCGGCATTTCCCTGGCGAACGGGACGAACGGGACGAACGGGGCCAGATCACGGGAGTCACGGAGATGTCATTAGCCGAATATACCAAGGCGTTTATCCACGGCTCGCCAAGCACCGCTAACCAAATGCATTGTGCGTTGGAGGTTAATAGCGATAGCCAAAATTATATGCGCCATAAAGCGCAATGACGCTTATTTCTTTAAGTGGCGATCGGTCCAAGTTACCATTCGTACTATTCGCATCAACATTCGGGTTTATGCCCAATTACGGACTTTCTTTTAATGTACGACATTGATTTCCAATAATAATGATGATGATAAGTGGTGGTGCAGCGAGCCAACGGGCTTCTTCCATCAAAAATGACGAATTATTACTTTTAATTGACACTGCGCGGAAGATTATGGTCTCGCCGGTGTTTTTGACGTCGCAACGAAATCACGAACGCACAAACACAATATTGCATTAAAATTCGTCGCTTGTTTATTGTTTATTGTTTATCCTTCTTACAATTAAAACCATTTTTTTTTTCAAGTGATATAAGCCATCCGGAAGTCCCAAATTTCACACCAATAAACCATACTAAATCCTATACCTAATATCACATATGATATGCATGTATGCGCATACATGTATATATATATATATATATATATATGGTGTATTGTTAAAACTTCCGAAGTCGATTATCATATCAATATTTTGAAAATGAAAATAATAATACAAAAGACAACTAAAAAACAATGTAAAAACAATGAGCCAACTGAACTCTCAATATTCGCACTACTTTTCATAGTCTTTTCAATATTTATATTAGAGTAAATATATTGTTTAAACAGTGAAGATTATGATACAACAATAATGGAATATTTTTCTCAATCGGTATAAATATTTTATTGAAACTCGATTAACTAATACTACCTTTCTAATATTTCAAAAAACTAATTTACATAACAATCGCTTATAAGCTATATATAATATTTGATACAAATGTCAAAATTTAATATCTATATATATATATATATATATATCAGTATACTTTTGCTTCGTCATAATAAGAAAATACAGATAAATTTTGTATTTATAATTCATTACAATATTATGACATATTAATACTGATATCAGGAAATTAAGAAATTTATTTATTATATAAGCTAGTGCCTTGAATATTAATTATTACAATAAATTTAAGATATATTGCACGATGAATATTTATAACTCGTTTTAAAGATAATTTTTTGGATCGATCAGAAATTTCATTAAAATCAATATAATTTATAAAACAAACTAATGCTCATGAATTATTTATCTAATTGGAAACTTGAATGTAGATTAACAACAAACGTTTAAATGTATTTTCTTTAAGTTGCGAATTCTCTAATTGCCTGAATGCCTTGAATTATTAAACAAGTTTCAATAAGAGTAAGTATTTTAATCAAACCTTATTGTATATAAAATTGTAAACACAATTACATCAATCGCTATACATTATAGTAACCTCATAATGGCGTACTGTAAATTAAAAGTTAAATTCTAAATGAAAAATCAATAAAAAATCTATTCAATAAGGAATATTATACAATTTTTTTTTTCAAGAGAAGAGAAGAGAAAAAAACTGAAGAAAAAAATGAAAAGAAAAGATTTTTCCAATGCTCTGTGGCATTCGTAAATATTCTGAATAAACGTCGAATGTAATAAAACTAATCATTTTTTCAAATTCTCAAATATTCTCTATATGTCGTGATTTATACTATTTGAGAAAACAGTTTCGAAAATCAAACAAAACTACGATAAAATTACACATAGAATATTGATTGTTCTTCAATAGAAATATGAAATATAACAATCATTTATGAATAAAAGCTAATAATAAGGATCAATTGACGGATTTTATATCAATTTCGCTTGGCATTCCAATAAATATTCGAATAAATAATACCAGTCATACGTTTAATAACGAAAAATTAGAAATTATAGCCATATAAAGTTTCTTAAATATATATTTCATCCATACATTTGAAATTAACATTAACTAAAATGAAAATCATTACTGTGAAACTTATATATCGATAATGCTTATTAATCTTAGCTAAAAGCAGCCAGCATAAACAAATATACTATTAAAGTCAATAATACTTCGTTAATAAAAAAATAAAAATACAAAAAAAAAATAATAAATCATTAGTTGGGTTTCGATCGGATGGATCCGATCTTTGATGCTCGCATTGAATAAACACCTAATGAAAGTCGATAAGCCGAAAAGAATAGTCGCCTCGGCTTGCAATAACAGTGAGTCCTCCGATTTCGTAACTCGATTCGTATTAAAAAAAAATAATAATAATAATAATAAATAAATAAATAAATAAACAAGCGATTCGAAACATCTCGACTCCACCCGTACTGACCATCTGATCTCTTAACTGACGACGATGACGACGATGACGACGATGACGACGATGACGACTATGACGACTATGACGACGATGACAACGACAACAATGAGGACGACGACGACGAGGATAACGACGAGGACGACGACGACGACGACGACGAGAAAAAGGAAAAGGTGGTGAGACGAACAGAAGCACGTGCTCGAGTGACGTAGCACCTCCGGAATTTCCTTCCGCCCGGCGATGATATGTGTGTGTGTGTGTGTGTGTGTGTGTGTGTGTGTGTGTGTGTGTATGTGTTATGAGAACATTTTTCGTCATAATTGTTAAGATTAATATGGAAAAACATAACGTGAATCTCAAAGCCTCAGTATTTCTTACATACAAATCATTTTCCATTCAAAAATCCAAACGATGATTTTTAAGTGTCATTGATCCCTGGCGAACGGATAGACTGGAGGGAAATTTTTTCAACTATTGTTAAATTAATTTTCTTTGTTTTGTGTATTAATTGTATATTTTCATGTTTGCAATATTTATATAAGGAAAGCAAACGTACAAAAATCGTTAACGTAACTTGACCAGTCCTAGCTTTTGCTTACATGCTACATTAAATATCTATGCGCGTGTACGATATATCATCTAGAATAGTCGGTATTGCAATATTTGCCAAAGCACTTGTTGCTACATTAATAAACGAAATGGCTGATAAGTGAGAAAAGTACGCTAATCAGCCCTTGAAAAAAAACAAAAAAACAAAAAAAAAAACAAAAAAAAAAACAAAAAAAAGATTCATCGCAATATTAATATCCTCGCATGGAGCTGAAAAACTAAACGGTAATTGAATATAAAGTCATTGTAAAATGCTAGTCATTCGCATAGATCCGTATAATGCGAGGAAAAAGAATGCGCGTAGTCATGAACCGCATCGCCATTAAAGATAGAAAGAGATAAGCGTAAACCAAGCTCGCTTTAGTACATAAGTAAGAGCACAAGCAAATTTAATAGACGCTACTAGGTGCTGTCCACGAGTCGAGAATTTCGTTTGAAAAATTCCGAAACTCGCAGCTTTTTCAACATATTATTAGATATATAAACGATTCTCGTTACTAAATAATACGTCTGCAAATTCTAAAATTGAATGAATGAAGGATACTATTAATATTAAGAGACTCTGTCTCTGTCTCTCTCTCTCTCTCTCTCTCTCTCTCTCTCTCTCTCTCTCTCTGTCACCATATTATTGAATTTTACAAAGCCTGCAATGCCATAAGAGCAGTCGAATTTTAATTGTTAATTATGAATAATAAAAGCAAGTGATTAATTGATGAAATATTGCGTACTTTGTGCCCATTGCGTATTATTAATATTAACTTTATTATACTTAATTGGTACTTATTTCAAGCTCAGTACAAAGTCAACGCGTATTTAATAATAAAAAACATCAATTTTACATTTATATTTATTACGTTTTCAATCGGGAATTAAGTAAACGCTTGAATAATCGGTTTTGAGCATGAGAAAATCATTTTTAACGGCGACAAAAAGTAAGCGAGCTTGGATTCGGATATATCCGTAAAAAATACGCAGATATTTTTTTTGCCAAAGGCTTCAATAACGAGGGCTTTGCGCCTACACAATCGTGCAATTTTAAAAAGAAAAGCATTGATGTATAGGCCAAGAAAACAATTTATAAAATTATATTCACTTAGCGAATATTATATCTGTGTGCGATATCTAGGATAACGATTAGCGAATAATTGCAGACGCAATATTCCAGATAGTCAGAACTTTGCCCTCCCTAGCCCAACCCCCAATACGATACCCATACGAAAGAAAAAGAAAATCTCGTCCGCTCGATATATTGGAGCAATTGTTGGACTCGTAGCGTGAAAAGATTAGATGCGCTTACGATTACGATGACGTTATCAAGTGCACGTTGCCTCGATGCATCGCTGAAACGTCAGAATGTCTGACGATCGTGTCGTCAATGTGGTTTTTTTTTGTACCACGGACATCATACGTCTATCCTTTTTAGTCAAGGTGTTGGCTTAGTGGCTGTTAAAGCATACGATAAGGGACCTTGCTCGGACGGTACATAAAGATTAGTGAGACCGAGAGTGCTGAGAGTAGAGCTTAATGGTACTAATACTATCAAGCATTGCATGTTTGCAGGCCATTTTTACAAATAGTCCCTATTTATCCGCTTCCCTCTTCATTTATTCTCGCGCCTACTTAGTAACAATATAAGGGGAATAATGCTTTACGATCGCTGATTAAATTACTTTTAAATCCTGAACAATACTAATATTTGTAAATACCATAATCTCAAGAGTATAATCTTTGAAAATATGGAGATAGGCCCGTGTAAATATTGCTCTTTCTGTAAATTATAATTTTAAAGGTGCATATTCTTCTCGGTTAGGCTTTTCAAAAAATTTTATTGGAAATAATAATAATTTTTATCATTGGAAGTTCGTGTTACGCTTAAAGTTTTGATTACAATATTATCTCTTGAAAAGAAAGAACATAAAATATGTATATAAAATCAATTTTTTATTGCGTAAACTTGACCTATAAAATGCATTTGCTTTAAATATAAAAATAAACCGAAGAAATTTATGACAAAAGTGAAAAGCTTTTGCTTTAATGCCACAAAATGGCTTTTTTTTTTTTTTTTTTTTTTTTTTTTTTTTTTTTTAATGTTATACAAGTTTTTCCTCATCCCCTGTATAATACAGCTTATAGGTCATTTATAAAGACATTCGGCAAATTATACATTAAAGCATAAAAGTTCATAATGAAGGCAAATATTAATAGCAATAGCACTGATAAATAAATATAAAAGATTTACTTTTCCATTTTCTTAAAGATAAAAATATCAATTAAATGCTAATATATTTTTCAAACGTGTGTGCCCCCTCCCACACGCACAGCCGGTGGCGAGCTTGCACGCATACGTTAGCGCGCGCGCGTCTCTGTGTCTGCTTAGGTGGCTGTAAGTGCGTGTGTGTAATCAAACTATTAACTCGGTACAACATCAGTATTTATATTTATTGAACAAATCAATTACTGATGCTCCATTTTCAAAGAATTCTTTTTTATATATAATACCTCGATCGCGAGTGCAGAATAAATAAATTTAATAATCACACTGGTGTCACCTACATTTTAAAAATCCAAGAAACTCATATCAACAGCTCACATCTTAGATCTATTCAGAAAAATTGCATAATAGCTGCATTCCTCAAAATTATACATCTTGTATTCTCATGATGATACATAACAAGCGAGCGGACGACGTCAATGAATTAACAATAAATTAACTAAATTAATATTCTATCGCATAATGCACGGAAATTTATCGTAAACAAACTTAGAAATATCTTTAAACTATTAATATAAGACAAGCCGAGTATTAAATAAATATTGTAACAAAAATTGATCCATTTCTACTAGATGATTGATTCGTTACAACGACAACACATATCGACGTGCTAAACAAATTTTTTAATCAAAATTACGAAAATTTTACGATGAAATAATTAAGAAAATTAACGATCTGTTAAAATATAGAATTACCAAAACGAGGGAGTGAAATTAAGGGAGTAAAGACTTTAAATTTCAACACATTGGATGATACAAGCATAAAAAACAATATATCTATGAATTACTAAGGCGTTGATATAAAAACAATAATATAAAAAATCATCATGTTTGTAATAGAAAGTAATGTTGAAGGTGTTTCATGTTAGATGAGATTCTCGAATTAAATAATTTGCACAATATGGTGATAAAAAAGAATGAGCAAGTTGATTGCAAAAAATTATATAACTTTCGTATAAAATGTCCTATGTAAGAGGAATAATAAAAAGCAATGATATAAAAGTAAATAATAAAATTTTTTTTTTGATATTTATAGTTCCAGATAATGTTACGGTCGAGCGACTGTCAAATAAACAGCATTTCTTTATGATCAATGAAATATACAATAATGCATTCTTTATTTCGTTTAAACACAAGTGTTATACAAGTGCACGCCACCAGATATCAACGAACACAATTAACTGTAACACCAAAGAATAAGTACCTCGTGTTGCACACACGAGCGCGCGCGCGCGCGGCTAGCACGTAAACTAGGATGCGATGATGTATTGACTAATTATTAATTTGCCTGAAGTTGCTAAAATTATTATTGGAAAATTTAAATGCACGTATGAAATATTTAATTGCTGCTCTCTTCAAGTGGCTTTTTATTCAATTTTGTTTAACAGTTTTCTTTTAGATGATAAAATCCTGTCTCGCTTTATTAATATTAATATACTGAGATATAATTATAAATAACAGCTAAAAAAAAACAGCTACATTTATAATAATGAAATGGAATATTCTTTTAGAACTAAGTACTAAATTTATCCAAACACCATCCAAACCAAGATATTATCAATTCTTTTTCGTCTCACTTTTAATAAATGTCACGGCTTATAAGCTGTAATTTTTTTAAATTATCTGAAATAATCCATACGAAATCTTTTACATTGTTAATATTTAATCGAAAAATAAAGTTTCTTTTTCACGCTTCATTATGACAGGTATATATTATAGCCTTTTTGTAAATATAATATGCAATACTTAATATCGGCATGCAACACACAAAGCCAAATTTATCAATAATTTCAACGATATATCATTAAATTATTGAATAACATAATTGCAATTAAAATTTCTTTAAGCATTTATAATATCATAATGGCAAACTAATTCTTATAATAAAATTCTTATCATAGTTGTTTCTTATACGGGCTTCAATTTATTCAACAATTGATAATAATAATAAATTATTATTACAAAGGATACTGATGTTGCTGCTGCTGCTGCTGCTGCTGCTGCTGCTGCTGATATTATAGAATTTTGCCTGATTATTTCATTCGTTATGACTGTATTTCAGATTCACGTGCACATTGATTTCTAATATTAGTATAAGAACATTTATAATTTGCAATAATAATTATACATATCAACATAAAAATTCATTTTTACGAAATCGATTAAGTCTTTTCATATACATGAAAGTAAAAAATAATTTCCACATAAATTTTATAAAAAATTTAATATAATACTTTTTTAATATCAAATTTTTTCAAAAAGACAACATTAAATTGTAATAAGATATGATTTTTGTGACTTATAATTGAATTTTATTGAATAATTTAATTTTATAACTGTAGCTTATTTGATATTTATGATAATTATTGGTCTAATTAAAATTAATTGTAATATTATCTTGTCGTATTAGAAAAATAATATGAAGATAATCCATAAAATCCCGAATTTTCGAAAGAAATTATATTGAAATTGTAGCATTAAGCTCATTGTCTACGTAACATTTCACTGATGCTTTCTTAAAATACTCATGTGAAAACATTCAAGGTCGGGTTTGATGATGAAAGTTAAATGCGAAAAAAATGAAACTACTGAGGCGATTAGATAAGGGAAGAATGAAAATAGCAACGTATATTGCATGGACGGGACAACGTGTGTCTAATAGTCCTGTCTCTTTCAATTTACACATACGTAACGTAAATTCTTTATAAATAATTTTAAAAACAACAAAAACTTAATGAATAAATGAAAATGAATAAGCTCCTTTTTAAATAAATCAAAATGAATAATAGATGAAAAATATTATATTGAAATGCTCGTTAAAAACAAAAGTTCCTAGTTGACAGGCGATTTCGAAGTAATTGCAAGTTGTATAAAAAGTCATAGCGTTTAAATTGTTACATAATAAAGCATAACTATTTATTTGTAAATTTAAATTATATATCGGGGCGCTATGTTTAGTTGAAATTAGTACTACTTTATACAATTCTTTGAAATATTAAAGATTACCGTATCGCTTGTTCATTGCATTATTGACTGTTAGGTAAATAAAATAATCAATAATATTTTATAATGAAATAATTATCGGTACCATTGCAATTACTTTAGCACATATATAAAAACATTTATAAACGTAAATTAATATTCAAAATACAGGCTACATAAATTACGCATAAACTTGTGTGTAAATTTAATTACTCCATTATTTTATCATCTATGCAATAAATAGTTTTTAATTCTAATTTTAATCAAAATCATTTTATTTTATTTTTCTTTCTTAACATTTGACATAGATTGTTCGATAACTTTACTCATCCATATTATATAAAAAATTATTGTTTTTTTTTTTCACGAGTTAATTTTATTACGATAAACATTACATAAAATTGCATTATACATTTATGAAATTTCAAGTCTTTGTTGATAGTAAATTCCTTTATAATTTTTGTTTTTACATATAAAGGTACGTTTAGCAATTTACGCTTCTTATATTAATTAATTTTGAAATTCTACTTGTCAACAAATATTTTATAGAAACTTTATTATAATGCGTTTGTGTGTGTTTGCGCGCGCGCGCGTAATTTTAAACAAATATTAGTAACGTTTTAAATTCGTATTCTTTTTAAATCTTCTAAATAATCATTATCGTTAAAGTATATTATTACAATAAAGATCTTTATGTAAATACAAATTTGACTGCAGAAATTTTTCTTTAAATACGAGCTTCACCATTTCGATAATAAATATAAGTGTAGCATTAGGTAGTACTTTTGCCGAGACTCTAAATATAAAAATTAAATGTAAAATATATGGTTGAAAGAATGTAAAAATTGATGGACTAGTTTTGCTAAGAATAATATAACAGACAATCACCGTTGATCAATATTTTATTGAATAAAATTACAAATAAGAAAAGAATTCTAAAATTTTTTAACAAAAAGTCTAATTAGTTTTTATAAAATGTAAACTACGATATTAAACTTATGATATAGTAAAAAATTCAAGTACAAAATGAACTCATAATTGTACGACATTCATTAGTGAAAAATAAAAATAAAAATTAATAATATAATACAAAGTAATATAATACTAAGAACTTTATTATTTTTATAGTACGATTTACAATATGATTATCGATCAAAATGAAAAAAAATGAAGAAAAAAGCATCGAATAAAATAATCATTCATTAATAACAAATGTTTGAACATTTCCAATCAAATTAAAATTTTTATTACATAAAAATACTAAATTTCCCTCAAATTCTACTATTACTCGGCACTCGCAGAAGAAAAATATTACCATAAACATTTATTAAATATAAAAAAATGAATAACGAGTGAATTGGGCCTTGATCCCATCTTTCAATAACTTGACAATAGACCAAAATTACAAGGAAGAGATCCTCGTAATTACAACGATTGTCAAATTCCGTTCCATCTTGTAATGTCTCCTAAGACGAAATTTCAATCGCAAAGCAACAGAATGTTCAACAATTTCCATCGTGCAAACAAATCCACTGTACATCAACCAATTCAACACAAATTGCTCATAACCTACCACATACTTCACAAATACCGTCGCCTTTTTTCGATTTACCAGTTACTGACGCGCTTCTTGATTCCAATTTGACGCTTTTTATCTTTTTACAATTCAATTCTCACACATAGATATGAAAATATTAATGATAAAATTATCCTATAAATGAAAATGTCAGTTATTGGAAAGACATTCCGTCGGAATTTGAATTCGGACAAATGAAAAAGTTCAATGTGGCAATGAGATTGATGACGATGAACATAACCTAACATCATGATAAAATTATATTATTTCCGGCCCTCTGTCGGATATTATTTCCTAGTACTAAGTTTTATAATATTCAAATGTCGATCGATAAAACAGCGAAGAGATGTAAAATTCCTAAGTATAATACACTTAATCTATGTTTTCATAGTGAAATTCAATTCGGTTTTAACGACTTTCGGTATTCACATAGACTAGTGTTATGAAAAAATTGATCAATTCTTAAAATAATTCATGTGCACAATAGGGTGAAGAACAAAAATTTTACGAATAAATTACTTGATAGCGAATCGATAAAGTCAATTATAAGTTTAATTTTAATTACACTCTTAAAATATATGAATATACGAAGTTTTAATTAATTAGGTTATAATTTTTTAAAAGTGATAAAAATACAATATTAAATTATATTTCTAGTTTACAATAGTTTATTTTTAATAGAAAAGCCTATTGAAATGGCATTTGAGAAACTGGATAAAGCAATTGACTCTTTGGAAGATACTATATTGCAATTTCCAATTGGAGCAAAAACAAAAGATGATTATAAACCAATTGAACAAAAAATAATGGATATAAGGGAATCATTAATAGCGATAAATGCTAGATGTTTAACTGCAAAAGCAATAATTGATTGCAGTAAGAATAAAACAAATGTATTACTATAAAATTATCATGATAATTCATATATTTTTCATTTAATTTTAAGAACTTTCATCAAATTCATCGGAAAAGTTGCACAAGTCTTATGATAAGTTAAATAAAAATATTAGTAATTATTTGATAAATAGGAAGGCTTTAATATTGTGCAATCAAAGTAGAGGTATACAGGATATAATTTTTCAAAATGAAGGATCAAAAGAAATTCAAGAGTGAGCCGATATATATTTAGATGCATTAAAATAATTGAATGGTCCGTTATTTTCGATTAATCAATGAAATATATCTTTACAGAAAAGTTAAAGTATGTTTACAAAAATTATTCATTTTAAATGATAAATTAATATCCAAACACGAGAAAAGGAAAAAGCTAATGAAGAAGCAACATCATTTAAAATTAGAATCCTGTAATGCCATTTACGATTATCAGGATTTTTTAAAAGAAAGAGAAACCATAAGGAATCAACGACTTAAAGAATTAAATCCAGATTACGTGCAGTGAGTCGATTTAAAATATTTCATCTTTCTGTTTTGTCGATAATAATATTTTAACATAATTTCAGATTCAAAGTGAAAATCAATCGTTCCATTTCTAAAATATACACAATGAAGAAACTTATAACCAACTTGATTGCTTCCATGTATAAAGAATTATATAATAACGTGGAACTTATAGAAGTGCTTGGTAAACATAAGGATATGATAAATTATGAAACAATTAAAGAAATAGCTAGAAATACAAATCTTAATAACAGCTGATTTATATATTTGCAAATTGAGTTATTAATGAATTAAATAAGTATTATTATTCTTATTAATAATAATAATACTCTACAAATCTTTCACTTTATTATTTGAAATTATTAATTTGAAAATATCAATATTTTTTTTAAATACTGAAGTTTGCAGTTTCTCTTATTTATATATAAATTTTATTTTATTTTAATACAGCAATATTTCATAGTTTTCTTTTAAATAAAAAAAAAAAACACGACTATTTTACGGGATTTTCAATTTGCTATTAAGAAATGAATTTAGATTATATAAAAAATGGAAATTAAATTTTATTAATCTTTCAAAAGAAGAAATAGAAAATTAAATCAAAATGCTTGTTTCCATATTTCGGCACAGCGTGTGCAGTATTTAATAACATTAATGTTCTTAATTAATTATACAAACATATACATAATATAGATTAGGTCATATTTATTTTAGAAAAATAATATAATTTTATTAGTTATACAATTATAACGAATATGTTAATAGTTTATAATACAATTTTTGTAAATAATTTAGTGAAAAATAGGTAGTTAAGAATATTAATCGTGGAATTCATTAAGAAAATTTAATTGATGAAAATAAATATTAATATTAAATTATAAATTTATATCTAATGTTCTATTTCAAATACTGTGCTTTATTGAATATTTGCATTTATCGTAAGAACATTCCAACTCGATTTGATATAAAATCATCTTTGTGTATTTATCAATATTCATGGCAAAAAAAAATTGCCGTTATATACAAGATCATTGTATAATAATTAATTAAAGTATACAAAATCTGAAGATTCATAAACAAATTTTATTTCACTTATAAATATAAAACAACGTCATATTAACAATAGCAAAACTACATAAGAGTTAATGATCAAATGGAATAGAAAACATAAAATACAATTATATTGGACAATTTGTATGTAAAGACTTTACCAAAAAAGCCTTCCATTCGTATAAACTTTTCTTTATCGTGACAAAAAATCATATACATAATGTACTGTGTTAAGTTTTCGTTATCTACATCAAATACATTATACAATTTTTTTCTGTTCACTTAAACGTATTTTTTTATCTACATAATTTCCTACGATATACATATTTTAAATTATGATCTTTATTAATAACAACTAATTTAAATAATACAGGTATAAAATTAAATACAATTGAGCGATGACGCAAAATATGTTTTTGAAATTTGTTGAAAATACTATACAAATATTTATTAGATGTAAAAGGGAATTAAATATTAATATAAACAATTTTTATGAGAAATAAATCAAGTGTCAAATTTAAAATATCTATAATTGTAATGAAATATCATAAAAATCAGCTTTCAGATAATACTTATTTTCTATTTAGATAACATACAAAGTAAAAAGATCAAAAATATGTAAATAAATATGTATATAGGCTGAATTACTTGGTAAAAACAAAAAAAAAAACAAAATTGTTACAAAATTGTCATTGAATGATTATAAAGAATATTTATTGTAAAGGATATTCAAATAAATAAGAAAATATTTAGAAATATTATTTCAAATATGAAATTTAATAGGAGAGTTTTCTTAAAATTCAATAATAATTGGAACAAATATTGTATTATTTTATACAATTCCAATAGCAAATGAATTTCGAAAATCAAAGAAACGAATTAATCTAAACTATACTAATTATAATTAATAATAGATAATAAATAATAATTATTGATATTATTTTACACAATGTGACAGTTAAAAATGAATAATAATTACTTAGGGAACGGTAATGAAACTTAAGTGATAAACATTACCACATCAATATTTGCAAATATATTTTGTAAGTATTATTGATTTAAATCATTATTATTTATTATTATAAAAAGTTATGCTATTGAAACTTATATTTAGTTAATATTACTATTTATTTTATTTGTAAATATCGAAATACACAAAAAAATTCGTTATTAAAAGACATCTATGAAATTCTTTAAATATATAATGTAGTGTTCAGTGTGTTAAGAAAACTAGTAAAAAATAACAGAAATCAACAACTGATTTTTGTAATTTTCTTAAATTAACAATAAATATTTCTATAAAAATGCATTCATAATTGTTTAATATCTCTCGATATAAAAAGAATAATATTACTTATAACTACCAAAAGTATTTCATAGTCATTATTTAAATAAATACTTAATTCACTAATAAAAAATGTATATTCTATAAATTAATTTATAATTACAAAATCAAAATTGTATATTAATAAAAGAATTATTTACATCATAAATACCAATAGAATAGAATTTAAATTGCAACATAATTGTATAATTATTAGTATTGATTAAAGCATTATTTATATTTTAATAATTAACAAAATTTAATTTGACACAAAATAATTAATATTATACTCTACTTATGTTTTTTTTTTTTTTTTTTTTTTTTTTTTTTTTTTTTTTTTTTTTTTTTAATAGATGCACAAGACATGTGAAAGTAATTAATGTTAAATTAATCGTTAAAAGTCAGAGATATTTGTACTATAAAAATTTGTTCACGTTATTAAACTATATAGATTTTATATTTAATTTTGGAAATAAAGATCAAATATTAATGATTTAAGATTAAATCGAATTAATACATTCAATAAATTTAATAAAAAAAAATAAAAAAATGTTTATATATTAATATATTAAGGTTTATCGGCAATCTAAGGGATAATTATTCATATAATGGTTTATTGGAATAATGTTTATTGATTTAAACATTTATTCAATATGTAAAAACACATTTCATAATAAACTCTACCTTTTTAAATTCTAATTTCAAGAAAAAACGTATGACGAGTATTTTACAAACAAGTATAAGTTATGTAATAGCAATTATCTTTGATTCCCTTAGCCTTAAATTATAAAAAAATTTAATTTACATTGTCATATATATATATATATATATATATATATATGTACTTTTTGCAATAATTAAATTATATTTCCTTATTGATTGGACCATTTGTTTATTCCTTTGTTAGGTAAAGCAGGTAATGATTTTATTAAATTTAAATTCAATCAAAGAGTTCATTGCTGTTAAGGTTAATAAATCATTATTGAATTTATTATATTGTTGGCTAATGATTTTATATTTCACTTTAAAGTATTTTTTATAAATAACTTTTTAAAATATATTATTATTATCATCTATATACAGATTGATATGAATAATTAAAAGAATAAAAAATGTAAATTACGTTCCTTTGAAAATGAATCATCGATTGTAATGTCGAAGAAACTAGAACGAATGAGGAATAAATTTTATATAAACAAAATACATCTTAATTTTACGACTTCGTTATCTGATAAATTAATTCTTTTATCAAAATTACTTTAGCCATTTTTTTTGTTTTTGTTTTGTTTATTATTCTGATACTATTCTGAGTATATGATATTTTATAAGTTACAAAGATAAAATATATGCACGATACCTCGATTAGAATATGCCATTAAAAACAAAGCAAATTTGACGTGATAAATATAATTATGATTCTTGATTATATGTCTATTTATTTTGCCTTAAATTTAAAATAACTTTGTTGATTAAATTAACTTAAGCAGAGCAGCATAATCCTCTTATAATTACACAACAGCATTCACAATAATACAAATTCACTTTACTCGAACACATTACTAATATAACGTATAAATTCAATTTGCCCTTGGCGCAGACGATTGTTTAGAAATAATCACATATTCATTTTGATTGTTCTCAATGGAATCTACGAAACAGAATTATTTACGTTTTTAACGTAAAAGATTCCAATTTTTTTCAACTCTTAGCCTTATCGATACTTGTGTCAGTGATTTACGATAATAATTCAAAATATATACAGTCAACCGTTTTTCTTATAACTATTTGGAAATATAAATGAAGTAAGTAGAAATATTCGCTCGATAGATGTAAGAATGTCTATATAATTTAATAATTCCTTATATCAATATAAAATAAAGGGATTAATGTAAGAATTATATCGTAAATTTTAATGTCAAATTTACTCTAATAAATACATAATATTTCTTGAAAATATTTCATCTGATGAAAAACAATGGATGATTTTATTATCTATAAATCAATATGAAAATATGGTTCTCAACGCAAAAAAAAAAAAAAAAAAAAAAAAAAAAAAAAAAAAAAAAAAAAAAAAAAAAATAATAATAATAATAATAATAATAAAAATATTTGTTTTAGTGTTTATGCATTTTAAATAATTGCAATTGTTTTGTAAACATTGAAGAAGTTTAGGGATGACCAGTGCTGTAAAAATATATTTAAAATGTTGTTATTAATAATATAGTTAAAACTTTTTAAATATTCAAAAATTTTGATAATGTAGAAGCAATTTTATCCTGATAAGTAGAAACAAAAATTGTTAAGAAAATTAAAAAGTTTTAACAGATCTATTTTAATAAATATTACGTCACTTTACTTTTTCCGCAATGTTTATACAATATAACTACACATCTAATTGTGAATACTTAACAAATGTTAACATTTCTGTAATATGATTTCATTGGTGTCTTTAAAAAAACGAAAATAATTATATTATTTATATTATTGATGAAGTTAAATTTTGGAAATTTTAGAATTTTACTGAAATGCAAAAAAAAAATGGAGTAACCTGATAAATCTGTATTTATATATAGTTGAATTTGTATTAAATGTCAACTATATAACTATGCAAACTTGAAATCGTTATATTTCATTAAAATTACGGTAATAATTTCCTACATATCTATTTAAAAACAGATCGTTACATTAGTCATGCAAAGTAATATTTAGCCTAGGTTGAGCAAAGTTAATTATTCATTAAATACAACTATTAATCAGTTGTTAATGAATTTCGAGTAAGAATATATTAAAGACTAAAAAAAATAACGACTCGATAAATGCTTTATAATTACGAATGAACAAGTTTTGTAATCGACGAATTGCTACATGGCCGATAAAATAGATTTTAACAATTTTCACATATCCATCAGCAGATGTCATATACGTCTACAAGATTTATCATTACGTTTACCGCTATAATATTAATAATACTATTGATCAACAGTATTTCCAATACTGCCCGACAGATCATCGAAGACAACTGAATATCCTTTCTCTTTGCGAATTATCCAAACGATAATGCGAACAGTTGAGAACCATTCGGTCTCAAAGCCAATCTCATGCGAATCAAGTAGAGAAGATTGTCGCCACAGCCTCGCACGACTCGTGTAATTACGAAGTATCAACAGGTTCATCGCCACTTCCACAGGATCATCCCGATCAATGGCCCGGATGTATAGCCATTGATGCGTTAGAGGGCGCTAGAGCCAATGTCCGCGTACGCTGCTTCGGAGCCGAGGGTGATGGTGATATTAATCACCGGATCGCCGGAGTCGTTGGACTGCAGCTCGCTCTCCTCGCGAATACGCGGCCTCAGGTCGACGAGGCGCAGGGTCTCCTCATCTCCGTCGAGAGTCTCCGTCGACTTCGTACCGTCGACGTTATTCGCCGTCCAGAATCCGTTCGTCTTCTCGAGCGTGGAAGTTCTCCCGGGTACCGATACCCTTAATTCCCCATTGCAGTTGGATTGTACGCTGGAGTATGTTGTCGCCGACCTAAAATGTCGATGATGCTTCATAATTCTAACTGTCCAGACTTTATGAGAATGCGCGTTGAAGAAGACGCGGTGCACTGGGTGATAATATGACTATTCTCGTTACATTTCCATTAATTGAAGTTTTTCGAGCACGCGAATAGCCCTTTGAAATGCCGTTTTTTCTCATTATGACAACAAAAAATCGTACGAATGTGTCTGTCTCCTCTGTGCGTGTGCGCGCGCGCGCGTGTCCGTTGGATAAATCGCAGCTGTGTTGTTGTTTTTTAATGATTAGAAATTTTATCAATCTATGACATTTGTTATTAAATGTTTAATTAAAATGCGACGGCGGCCTATGTTAAGCAAGACATTTCTTAATTAATTAGGAAATTAATTCTCTATTTATGAAAATGACTTATTGTTAAAAATTAAATGTTTTTAATTATTAAATACAAGCGGGCATTCGGTTGAAATTTAATGCATTATTGAAAAAAACAATTCAATTGATTATAGTGACGCATTTTAATAATTAAAATTCAGTATGAGGAATGTAATACTGATAATGTTGATAGAGAATTCGCATACATAGCCATTGGAATATCAATTAATGTAATACAATTTTGTAAATAAATAAGAAATAAAGATATAAAATAATAGAGTCAATATTACAAACTAATATTTATCAAATATTAAATATTGGTAATATGATTGAGTGGTATTACAATGGACTATTTTGACTTGAGTTAGAAATTATTAATAATGAAGAATAATTGAATATACAGAAGCATGACAATAGAATTATAAAATAATTAAATTCAATGTATTAGCACAATATTGAACTACCAAATTTGAAACTTTACTTATATGATCAATAGTAAATAAAATTTGTTTTCTAGGAAATTATTCGATATTTCGGATAATATTATGAATAGTACGAGCATCCATGGAAACGAGCACGCAGACAACAATCCATAAACATAATTTGATTATCCGTAATATATGAAATTAAAATGAATATTATTATGTTTATTCGATAAGAAAATTCAATTATAACTTGAAATATAATACGTTTGTTCACTTTTTATAAACTGTTTGCATTAGTTACAAGGTAATGAAGAGAGACAAGCGAGGACTAGCATTGACTGTAGCATTGTTCACTTATGTAAACACGACACAGTTACAAATTAACGTAACTATTATCAAAATCACTTACTCAAACACGAACAACAAATATATACTTCCAATATTATATTAATAAAGATCCTCTTATTAATGATTGTATAATCGTAACATTTGAATTATCATCGATAAATATTTTAAGAAATAAAGTCAAATTGATAGCTTACTCGGTCACTTCACATTCACATTTATATTTACATTTCGTATCGTTATATTAATCATAATTAATCATTAAATAAAAGGCTAAACAAAATTATTTACGTAATCCATGAACAAATCATTAGTGCGGTTAATGCATATCGTAATATGAGCCTCATTACAAGAAGGAGCAACTTTTAATTAATGTAAAAGTGACAGGCTGTACTCGCATTGAAAATCATTCCTGATAAACGTAAACAAACTGTTGGAAAATAATGATTTTGAAGGTTTAGATTCTTTGAAAGGAGTAACATTATGAATCGCAATATCACTGTCATTCATTTATTTCATAAATTCTCGATAATTAATGTATGTAAAATATTTTTTGATTCTCTATGTTAATTTACAAATGATAAAATGAAGATTTAATTGAGCACATTAATCACGAAAATGCTTAGATATTCTTTTTCATTATTATTATTATTATTATTATTATTATTATTATTATTATTATTATTATTATTATATTTCTTTTAGTTATATATTATAAGTTAACAGGATTAATCGACAATTGTCATTGGTTAATCAACAATTAAAAAATGCATATGTCGAAATGATATTCGGTGCAATGCTCTGTATTGCTAAAAAAAAATAAAAAAAATAAATAAATAAATAATAAAAGAAAATCATAGAAAATCAAATCGCGGCTAGTGCATTCAGCCGAAAGCTTAAAACTCGAAAGAAGGACATTGATAAGGCAGCTCCTTATGTACCTCTGCTTCATGCAACAAAAAAATCAAGCACATTCGCCTTTGACACTGCATTCACAAAATAATCTTTGCTACGAAAGTCCAAAGATGGCTCGAAGAAATTTAACCCGAGAACTACCTACGCGGACAAAAGATTGAAAGAGAGAGAGAGAGAGAGAGAGAGAGAGAGAGTCCGAAGGGAGTAACCTGCGCGAGTCGTCGACGAGTCTCTTGACGTCCAGCTCGGCCCAGTGTCGCTCGACTTTTGGAGTCTTTGCCGAGGAGGAGGATCTCCCGAGCAGGCAGTCCCGCGTGTCAGTCTCCTCGTAGTCGGCGCATTCCCAAATCCGCTGTTCTTCGGCCCCCGCTGGCGACGACCTCGCCGACGCTCTAACAAGGACCAATGACTCGCACAGCGACATCAGCAGCTCCTTGTCAGTCTGGATGGACAATGTCCGTCGCTTTATACTACCTCTGCAAGCTACACATGGGTACGATTAATTTCAGCAACAGATCCGTCAAGGCTGCCTGCGCAGCGTTTAATTGCCTTCGCCAGACGAGAGAATTCGCGTTGATTAAGTCCCTACGAACGTTTCATTTTCAATAATTACCTACCGATCGGTCCTGCCAACGATCGAAACTCCTCGTGCGTCGAGGCAGCCGCTTTTAACGAATATTTAAAAAAAATTACCTGCTAGATCAATTGACTATTATTTGAATTTTGTCCATTTATTCGCATTCACCCTAATGTTGAACATTCATTGGTTTCTTTCTCTCTCTCTCTCTCTCTCTCTCTCTCCTTTTTTTTTTTTTTTTTTTTTTTTTTATACAATAATCCAAGATCTTTAAAAAGTCTCTTGAAAATAATAAACTTTTTAGTTTTTTACTAAACTTAGAGACTGTAGTTCCGATATGAGGCAAAAAAAAAAAAAAAAAAGAAAAAAAAAGAGAGGTAGAAAGAGAGATTATTCGTTCGACCGTTTCGTTCTTTACAACGTCAGCCGACGAATATTTCCTCTCAGCGCTCTATTATTTTTATTCTATTGTCAACAAATTGAAAACGTCAAATTAAAGACTAAGGACGATTTTCAGCGCACGTCCAGTGAAATACGAGCAGAAACGACCGAAAGTCATACGTATTATTGCAGGCGAGAGTATTGCAGCGTAGAGGATATCGTGTAAGGGTGGATGTTATTGGAAGGGGAGGGGGTGACTGGTGGGTGTGGGGGGGGGGGGGGGGGGGGGATGGGGGAATTTTAATTAGAACTTTATCGCTGACAACGATAATGTGTGTGTGTGTGTGTACGTGTGTGTGTGTGTGTGTGTACGTGTGTGTGTACGTGTGTGTGTTGGGGGGGGGGGGGGGGATGGAGGGTGATGGAGGGCGATGGAGGATGATGGGGGTTAAGACACCGATGTCAGTAAAGAAAGAGAATTTTGAAAGGCTCCACTGTGGCGGAATGATGGAGAAACACGAGCGGAGTGAGCAACGTTCGGTCCCAAGAGCATCGAGGATTGGTAGGGCGCTAAGCTCGGTACTTACTAGACGATGACTCAGTCTCCTCGGACTCAGCGATTCGATAAACGGTGCGCTTGGGCGGGGGCTCAGCGATGGCCGCGGCGACTCGAGCACCGATGTGGCACCTAATAGACTTGCTCGTAGTGAAAAGCGCTCGGTTGTTTCGTTCCGGCCTTAGGACGATGATGTACAGCTTGGGCATGAAGAGGAAGACAAGGGTGACCGAGGCGCTCAGCGTTACGCACATGCACATCGTTATCACCTGAGACAGTCGAATAAAGTATATAATGCAACTCTTACAATGTGTCGTAGGAATCAATCAATGTTACGAGTGGTAGCCAATATCGTAAAATGTCATTCTTACAAATCCGATGGTTAAACATTCGAACGATCAGAAGATATAAATTTTGGTATATAACTAAGCCACTTATATACATAGAAACAAATGCCAAATACGTTATTTATAAGCGGACTCACATATAGATAGATACACACATAGAAAGATAGATGAATGAATGAATAGTTAGGTTGTACATATAGCCTAAATGATTGATTAAATAGCTAATGGCAAAAATTGCCTAACAGTAGTCGAATGAAAAAAAGTTAGAATAAGGGCGCCGGAATTAATGGAATAATAGACAAATTATAAAGCGAGACTTGCAAAGAGAAAAGCCATAAAATAGAGAAGTTGTTAAGTAATCCGATGTTATTACCCAAGGATAATCTCACGTAATCCGCATTTAAAGGATCATTCGATGATGCGCGGCTTTGAAAAGCGCTTTCTACCAATGAATATATGCGCGATGACGAGATAACGATTGCACAAGGTCACCTTGGTCTCACTGCCGAAGTATATGGGCACAAAGGCGATCCAGATGACACAGGTCGTGTACATGGCGAAGCCGATGAACTTGGCTTCGTTGAAGTTCTCCGGGACGTTGCGGGTTTTGATGGCGTAGAGGGTGCAGAGTCCTATCAGAAGGGCGTCGAAGGTTAAGGGCGAAAGAACCGCCCGGGGGGTCGTTGCGCACGTGAGGACCGACCGGTGTCGTGCCGGAAACTCGAGGGTCGGCTTCGCGGGCTCCATCACAAGCATCGTCGTCGCTATCACCACCTCCACCATTATCAGAATACACGTTATCATTATCTGTAAAACGATCCGTTTATTTATGTCTCCTCTGTCTGTCTGTCTCTGTCTCTGTCTCTCTCTCTCTCTCTCTCTCTCTCTTTCTCTCTCTATCTATCTATCTATCTATCTATCTATCTATCTATCTATCTATCTATCTATCTATCTATCTATCTATCTATCTATCTATCTATCTATCTATCTATCTATCTATCTATCTATCTATCTATCTATCTATCTATCTATCTATCTATCTATCTATCTATCTATCCATCTATCTATCTCTCTCTCTCTCTCTCTCTCTCTCTCAATGTTAAACATTCAAAGTTTCTAAGTTATAGTTTTACATATTTGTCATTTATTTGTAATGTATTAAAGGATTTTTTTAACCTTGTAAAAATTGAATAAAGTCTATTAGTTATTTCAAAAGATGTTGCAATTTTTGAAAAAGGTGCATTTTTCAATAAATATCAGTTGATAAATCGTTCCGCGAATTTAATCCTTGTCGTAACGTATCGTACATCATCGCTTACTTTATAAATTCATATTTTTATTCATGAATGAATGTGCAATGCTTAAAAATTAATTACTTCAGAGAAGTGTGTTGGTAGAAATTTTTAATTTTAATTTTTTAATTAATTTTAATGCTCTTAAACTTGGTAAAAGGCAATGAAAATAGTCGTACTTATAGCTCTATTGATTTTAATCAAAAACTTGATTGAGCAATACAACGCATTACGGAAATCTACATTTTTCTGTTAATTCCGAGCCACTGGACTGCAAATAAGCAATTGCTCTCGTAATTATAATAACTTCCAAGTTACAATTCATTCGATCTAATTTACCGAGCCTGGAACCGTCCATCCTCTCACGTTTCTTTGTTAATGAACGTCGATCAAATCCAACAAGAACGATTTTTTTTTTTTTTAACAATTCAATAAGTAATGAAACTTTAATAATTATTCTTTAATAAGACGAAATAGCGCAAGCTTTAAGTAAGACGCCTATAAAAACTTTGCGCTAATCGAAATCAAAGTTTGGCGATAATTCCGCGAAGTTTTGAATTCCGAATTTACTTAATTGTAAAATAAAATTATTTTTAAATCGTGAAACTTTGCCACCAGTCGTTTAAAAATCTAGTTGATAAAAGTAGATTTGCAAAGTCAAAGTAGTTTTAAAAGATTATCCCTAATAAAAAGAAAGATGAAAGGAGAGCAAAACAAAAAAAAAAAAAACAAAAAAAAATCAAAAAAATACATGGAAATTTGAATAATACTGAAAAAGAAAGAGAGAGTCTAAATTCTTATCTGATTGACATTTAATTAAAATGTTCGTCCATTTAACTAAAAGTCCCGCTGATACGAAGGGAACTTGTAAGGCCGAGAGCAGGAACGGCGTGAGAGTCCTGGACGATGCTTCGACCATCAGCGCCATATCCTCGCACCAGTTTTGACTTTTTCATTAGAGGGTCTGAAAATGGCAAGGCGGAACAAAGGATGATACATACCTGGGCAGTGGCGGACATAAATAGAGGTTTTCGTTTTGGAAATCGCTTTTTCGAGCCGGCCAGTATCCGGGCGATCCTGTTGGTCTTTGTGAAGAGGCTCGCGTAAATCATTGCGAAACTGATACCAGGCATCAGTCGGCTAAGCGTGCATGAAGTGTACGTAGGTTTTGCCAGGATCGGCAATACCTATCGAAAAACGTTCGTTACAACCATTTCCTCTTTTTTCCTCTCTCTCTCTCTCTCTCTCTCTCTCTCTCTCTCTCAATCTCAATCTCTCAATCTCTCAATCTCTCAATCTCTCAATCTCTCAATCTCTCAATCTCATACGAATAAAGAACAACAACATCAACACGCCCCCTCGCTCCACTTGCCTCTTTTGCTTTTTTCTTTGCTATATGAATGATACGTACATTCGCTTATCAATTACATAAATGCATAATTGTACGGACTTTTCATTGAACAATTAGATATTAGAGATTCCTTTTATTCTTATTGCCATTCCAACACTCGCGATGTAATACATAATTATAAAGTGTTTTTTTTTTTGTCTTTCGTTATATTTGAAAATGACCGCTAGCCCGTGTAATATTATTGTTATATCATTGTCACTCGGTCGACTGACTTTGTTTAAGTTTAAGACTTAAACAGAACATACACGATATTCTGCAGGGAGCGATAATTCAAAAACACTAACCGGTCGATAATTATTGATAATTATGTAGGTTCAATGTTTACCAGTGTAAGACGGGCGATGGATCGATTGGGGCAGCGAATACGGTCGAGATAAGACGAACTATTTACGAATGAAATAATACTTACGGATGCATGAGAGAGGGTCATCCCTGCGAGGATGAGGTAACTGAGTTCCCGCGTACTGGCCTTGACGACCGGCGTGTTGTTGTGTTTTATGAAGATGTGGCAGGTGACGAAGGTCGCGAGTAAACCAATGGCCGATGATGTCATCGCTATTATCGCCTCGACATCGCTCCAAGTCGTATACTCCACCGGTATAACGTAGCAAGCTGCGGATATATATATTCTCAGGATGAGTATTAGTATTGCAGGAGATGCGCAGCGGAGTATTTATTCGTATTCGATGTACTCATTGTTGTTCCGAGTATTAAAAGGTAGAAGAGCACACATAACACAAATCCGTGGCTTTCGAGGGCTATTAATTTTGCAAACTAGGCGGAGCTTAAGCCAGCTATTGTGCTTTGAATATTGGCTATGCATTTATGTGAAAAATACTTGTCACTGAATGAAAATTATGATCGAAGCTTCGAAGCTGTGTTTCCAAAAATTAGTATAAATCCATCTTTGTTATGAGTTTATTATCAACGAAAAAAAAAAAAAAAAAAAAAAAAAAAAAAATGATTTCCATATTACAAGTTTCCAATGCCCGTATCTCTTGCCTGTCTCTTGGAAAATTTATTTCAAAAAATGGCTTTTAAAAAATTGTACTGATATTTATGTTATTTAATATTGTTAAAAAGGTAAGTATGTTAAAACGGTAAAAAGATCATTGGGAGCATGTGCACAAGGACGGTAAAATTCATCGCTCCACTTTTAAATTTCAGGTCTAATCCGTCTTTGGTTGCAGTCGATTAAGATGGTATTAGTATATAAAAGACATTTTAAAAGAGAGATTCATTTAAGTTTAATTTAAGTTTAATAAAATCAGCATTATCCAAGTTTATTAACATACAAGATTTCGCCTCTTTTCGTTTCTCTAATATATAACAAACACATGCACGCACAAGCTTATGTATATATATATATATATATATATATATATATATGTAAATTTATACGAAGATAATCCAATATTAAATACTCTATAAGAAATATTAAAATATCTCCGAATTTTATCTCCAATACATTCGCTATTTAATAGTCGATAGTTATAGTTAATAGTTTAATATTTTTAGATTATTTTAATATTTTAGATTCAATGTTTCGCAAGTCTTGAAAAAATATTCGATTAATAAAATCGAAAGAATAAAATCCTTTATTAGATAAATAAGTTTTCCTCATAAAAAAAAAAAAAAAAAAAAAAAAAAAAAAAAAAAAAAAAAAAATACAAAACACCATTATATAAAGATCGAGTGACTCAGTAATTGACGAATAATTTGCAATAATCGCAATTCGCTTCAAACGACTAATTTAAGATCGATCTACAAAATTCACGGCTAAAAATTCTCATTCCAAATGTTTTCACGATTGACATTACAAATGCATACTCGAGGAAGCAACCTCCTCGCTTTAAATTTTAAGTGCTTCTTTAAAATGTTTCTTCGATCGTGTTTGGCCGAACGACAATAAAAAGTAATCAGGACCTACCCGTTTTGTTCCTATTGGGCAACTGGCCATTGGGGCAGGGTATGCACTTGCTCTGCTCCTCGTCGACGAGCTGATCGTGATCGCAGGGTACGCAAGCCCAGCAGCAACGCTTCTCCTGACCTCCGGTCTTGAAGTTCTGAAAATAGCCGGTGGTCCTGACAAGCGAACAACCATTTCTTTGCCTTCCTTAGAGATTGTTGGAGTGGTGTGGGAGTAAGGGTGTGGGTAGGGGCGGTGGGGTTAATCGGGAGGGGGGGGTGAAGAGGGCACGAATTAATTTCGCGCTCGAAAAATAGTTACTTAATAATAATTATAATAATAATTAATAATAATAATTAATAGTTAGTTAGTTGTGGGGGGGCGGGGGGGGGGGGGAGAGATTAGCTATCGCTGCTGGGTTCGTCGCTCGTTCCTCCCTTTCAGCTTTTTACGATTCGTTTGGCATTCAGCACCGATGGCGCACAACTGTAATTTTACATGCACCGAGCGAACGCCATGAAAGACCCTTGAATTATTGCGGCCGTATTCGTAAGTTCGATGTTTCCCTGCTTCGCAGCTGTTAAATCAGGGGCTCGGGGATAGAAGAATACCTTCGTTAAATCGCGTGGGGCGGCGAATCGAAGCCTCAAATTTACCTCATTACCAGTGCCATTTATTCTGCATTATCAAGTCATTTTTAAAGTTAATTTTGTACACGCTTTACATCTGCTCTCTCGTTTCTGTTTGTCATCGAGACGAGAAAGTATCTCTAAAAAAAAAAACAAAAAAAAAGAAATACTTGGATACTTTGTTTCAAAAGAAAAAAAAAAGAAGAAGAAAAAAAATTAGGGAGAAAAGAAGGATAATCTTTTGAAGCATTTCACTGGGACGGGATAGCAATACTTGGTGTGCGAATCGGAAAATTGCCGTGTGAACCAACGGGCGAACCAACGTGCGAATCCTCATAAAGTAATTAATAACTCCGATAGGTTCTCAAATTTCATGTTGAGGAAAAATGAAAAAACGAAGGCACTGGCTGCTTTCCAATCGTCAAAGTACAAGTGTCGAGGTATAAAATTCGCGCGCTAGGCATCGATTATTAATTAATACTTTCCGGCAGTTTTGCAGGATAAGAAGGGAGAAGGAAAGCGTTTACGCGGTTGCGAATTAAATACGAAGCGCGAGCGCTCGGTCGGAATGACGTAAATTTCAGGGCTCGACACGAGCGAGCCTCGCTGAAACCACGGAGGAGGATGAGGCGGTGGCGATAAAGTTGGATAATGGTGGTTGTGGAGGTGGTGGAGGCACCTCGATGACGAGCGCTTACCTTGTATTGTCCTAGGGGGCAGGGCTTGGAACAGACGCTTTCGACGAGGCTCGGGTTGCGCGACTGGGGCGAGCCCGTGAAGGTGAGGGTTCCGTTGTTCCAATCGCCGATCTGCACGTAGGCGTAGGTGCCGTTCGGCATCAGCTGGTAGTTCAGGATCTCGTACCTGCGGGTGCGCGGCATAAGAGTTACGCGAACATAAAAGGATAAGGGCTTCTGCACTCGGTGCGCGGTCGTTGCCGGACAATCGGACGCTCGTGACCTTTTTCGGGAGGACTTCGTAGGGTCGAGTGTTGTTCAAGGGACGCCATGCGCTTCCATTAGCGATACTCGATAAACTCGATTTTATGCTCAAAAAAGTGGTGATTTTTTATTTAAAAAATTTCATTAGATATCAAATGTCGACAGGTTGGTTGGAAAATATTTATTTATCAGACGTTGTGCGCTGTAGAACGTCACTCCCCATTCACTTGATTACTCTCTATCATTTTATTTATAAATTATTTATTCTACTGTAGTTTCTATCATGTATAAAATTAACCAAATTTTCGACAAAAGAAATACATCAAAAATCAATCACATCGATCAAAAACTGCACGTTTATAAATTACGTAATCATTGACTTGACTTTCAGCACAATGTCCAAAATGTGTAAAAAAAAAAAAAAAAAAATGATAGAAAAAAATGTAAAAAAGAAAAATAATAATTTTCCCACAGGAGCATTCGTGCGATCATTTTTCAACTTTTTTTTTTAATCGAATAAACTCTGAATAATAAGAGAATTAACCAACATAAAAGACTACATTGATGGATAACAATTGCCTTGAAATTTAATAAGAGAAGTGATTGAACTTAACATTAAAATGTTAAAATATTTTTGAAATTATTCATCGTAAGTGCATTATAATATAAAGTCTTTTTACACTTTAATAATGAAATACTAAAAATGTCATTGTTAATTATATAAAATTACATTGAAATATCAAAGTTATTACCATATTAAGCCTGTATAATTCCAGTGTTTATGAAAATTCACTTTATTCACATAACGAAATAAATAATTCGTATAAATATTTAATTGAATTAATTATAAACAGAATGACATTTAACGGAAGATGTGCGTGTGTGTGTGTGTGTGTTTGTTTGTGTGTGTGTGTTTGTTTGTGTACATATAATATATATATATATATATAATGTTACTAAGAATTAATGGAACTTTATACCCTCTCGAAACTTGTTTTTACATCATTGACCTTTTCAATTAAAATACGCACTAGCTATATTCTAGAATCATAAATGTAATAAAGGAAGTCGCAAATCGATAATTATTCAATCATTGAAGTAGGGCCAAGCAGACACTCGACCAGGAGATCGTCAATTTCGAAAACCGCAATGTTAAAGGCAAACAAAAAATCGAACGATAAAGGAATGAAGGGCCCGATCTCCCTTGTAATTAAATCACTCGAGTTCAAAAGCGAATACTCATTTATTCTAGAAAATGAAAAAATATAAAATACACTGTAAGAATTTTACGTAACAGAGAGAGAGAGAGAGAGAGAGAGAGAGAGAGAGAAATTGAGCGATGGAGGGAGAGGCGAAACATTGGATAAAATTTTGCACGAAAGATTAGGGGTAAAAACGACCGAGAGGAGAGGCTTATGACGAAAAACATGGAATGGGTGATGATAAGCTGGTGCGGTTGGAAACTTTATCTCACCACGCTGACCGGCTATTGAAATTCAATATTTATGGAAAGATGTGCATCAAGACTACGATGGTCGCTCCGTTAAACTTCTCACCAAATATGGTATTTTCATTCGATTGTAGTTCCACTGGCCACACGCTCGTTAACAGTGCATGTCAAGAAATATTTCTCAAACAATCATCTCGTTGAGCTGTCTAAATACACAATCCATTTTCCAAAATCTATATTATACATTCATGCAGTGTTGCAATTGTTTGATCATCCCCCGAAATATGCACGAATTTGTAAATTCCGCGATGTTTTGGTGGGGAAAAAAAAAAAAAAAAAAAAAAAAAAAAAAAAAAAAAAAAAAAAAAAAAAAAAAAAAAAAAAAAAAAAAAAAAAAAAAAAAAAAAATTAAATACAAGTAAACAAATATGTTAGTGTTTTATATTAACGATCTCATAATTTTACGTAAGAGAAACTAAGATAATTTCTTTATTACTTTTTTGTTTCCCATGGTTCTGCCCTTTTTATGGCATTACTATTGTTCGTTAAAAATGATTGTATCCTCACTATGCTAAAACGATAAAGAAATAAAGATACGAGCTGACTTTGAAGGATTAAATATATCGCGAGTGTAAGCTCGTGAAAATTAGTTTAAAAAACACCGCCTAACTGTACGATGAATTTTGAAAGATTTTGGAAATAGACATACGCACCGACCTGCCCGGTGGATCCCCTCGTCGATCGAATTCCACGATTTCCTCGCCAATGCTGAAGGTCACGTTCATCAAATGATTCTGCATTACAACACACAAATTCAAGCGTAAGTATGCTATTGCAATAATCAAATTACGTACATGCATATTGACGAAAGGAAATCACCTTGAAACGTGTGCCATTAAAGGGAAAAATTTCTTTGCAAACGCCAGTATAGTTGTGGCCGCAAATTTCCTCTAGCATATTGTGCAATCCGTGCGCCATAACCCAAAATGACTTCATCACGAAGCTCATCTTCGGATCTTGTCTGTACCTTTCGTAAGTTAATTTCTCCTCTCCTATAAAATAATTTCAAACAATATTTATTATATGATTTTTATTGCACTTTTTATCCACTTTATATCCAAATTCCGTTTAGGCGACCACAAGAAGCTAGTACATTTGGCTTTATATCTCGTTGATTCATAAAATCCCAATTACTGGCAATCAATAGTCTTATTCAATTAGATTCTTATTATTATGCGATTATTGCAAGTATATACGTTGGTTGTATTTCATTTAAATCGATTAACACAATGTAATAAAATACTCTGATATCGTCATTTATTATTTACGATCGTAATCAATTTTTACCTCTCGTTTCTATTAAGTAGCATGGACAAATGATTAAATTTATTATTAAAGTGCATAGATTTAACTGAAATAAATACGTAATGCTTAGAATATCGTTATGGATCATTTGTCACTGGGCTCATAGTAACAATAACATCTACTGGCTTGTATCAATAAACACCTCGTTTGCATTCAAACAACAGTCAATGCTAACAATAATCAATAATGTCAGGCTCTTTCCAAAATACCTTTGTATTGTCTTTACCAATGTCCTACGGATGCCTTTATCGATCGCGATTAAGGCACTCTGACATTAAATGCGCGGGCGCAAAGACCCCCGAGCTTAAACATCACAACTTCATTGGTCGACTAAAGAGGCTGGCGTGAGTTGTTGTGAGCCGGAATCGCGAAACCCGACCGCCTTTGTACTGAACTTATGTAAGTGGCTGGAAATCACTTGTCGAGTAACTTCAAGTTGCTGACTAAGCTCCTTTACTACTAACTACTAGGGTGGGGCAAATTTTCTTACTACCAAAGCCACTTGGATTCTTCACAATTCTCCGATATTCCTAATCCTCTTTATTTATATTACATTTATACACAGACGGAGAGAGTTATTTATTTTTATGATTCCAGGCATGCACTTCTTAACGAATTAAGTACGTAAAGAAATGCGATAGTCGAATGTCTAATGTCGAAAGATTTTGATTTTATGCTGTCAACAGCATCTATTTGGGTAGTATTGTTTGTTTCTCTTTTCTTTCTTTTCTTTCTTTTTTTTCTCTCTCTCTCTCTTTTTTTTTTTTTTTTTTTTTTTTTTTTTTTTTTTTTTTTTTTTTTATTACTCTTTGGAAATCTACTTTGAAACGTGAAATATTTGAATTTCAAATAGAATTAGAGTCTATTAATCTCGAGAAATGCGAATTAGCACCGTGCATGCGCATCTCATAGGTCATAAAGACTAAGTAAATGGGTAGAAGCTCCATTGTTCCACGTCAAAAAACGTTACATCTCCTAAAGAGGCTGACGTCGCTAGCCGAGATAGAGGGAGAAAATTGATTTTACCCTGTAAAAAGCGACACGACATGGCCTTAATAGATAAACAGCCTTATTACACGTACACATAGACGCGCGCGCACCCACATCCCTCAAATCGGTGGCTTTTTTTTTCACGTACGTAGTCTCGAAACGAGAAAAGGTTAATAAAATAGTGGCAATCCAATAAATCAGATGCTCGAGCGATTAAATCCCGCGCGCATACATATATCGAATGTATCATTAGACTTGCACGAGAGTGATTGCAGAGATCGTGTGCTCGTGCATTCTTTACACTTTTGTATCACAACTTTTCTCACTTTATCGCGCAATAGCTGCAATTACATTCGCCTCGTACTTAGACGCTCAGTCAGCAACGTCTATTAATACTTCACTATGCACACAAAAAAAAAAAGAATACAAATGCATTGATAACGGCAATTAAACAGTAGATATTATGCATTTATGTTGCACACTGAGTCTTGAATTTTATAAAAAGTGATTTACGAGTATATTTTAGAGAAGATTTAGTACAAGAAGTGCAACGTCCAGAAGTGAAATATTTCACTTTGTATTTGATAATGATAATTAAGTAATTAGTTAAAAGCTTCTTGCGCAATACGTTGCCATATAGCAAAATAAATTTTTATAGTAATACGATGACAATACTTTAAAGTTTTAATTTATAAAATGAAGAGGAAACCTCTTCTTTACTTTATTCTTTTTTTTTTTTTTTTTTTTTTTTTTTTTTTTTTTTTTTTTTTAGCTTGTTTAGTGTCGAAGGAGAAGCAGTGCAGGTAGCTACGCAAAAAATATTAAAATACATTTTTTATTTGATAAATTCTTATAAAAGAATATTTTAATTTTCTATAGGATTAAA
>NW_011948439.1:1999732-2022232 GCF_000503995.2 Ceratosolen solmsi marchali
GAAAAGCACCGGTCTTCCGGTCCGTGGATGCAAATGGCGAAGTTACGCCACTATGGGAAGATCGTGCTCGGGATAATCTATCGACCCTTGACAATTGGCTGTCTTTTCATCCTTGTCGCTATAAACGTCCTCCCGCCTACTAACTGGTATTCTTGGAGGTTTGCATATTCACGAGATCACTTATCTTTGATGGGGTTTTGGGAAGGAGAGGGGGGATGGGGCTCGCGGAGGAGTATTTGGACTATAGATCCAGACCCCAGAACCAAACGAGGGCATTGATTACCGCTGGAATTTGTTCTTGAACGATGAACGATAAAGTTTACGTAAAAATGGGAATATCTTGCGTGGGAGCCATTGAAAAACATTTTTCTTATTTCATATTTAGTTTAAAAAGTGATATACAGTACCCGAGTATGAAGAAATTATAAAGCACAATTGTAAATTATGTGAAGTCGTTGGCGAAGATGCATTAAAGTCACATCCATTTCGTTGTGAATATTGAATCACAATATCGAATCTCGATACGATCGGATAGTCGTAATTTTTGTTCTTTTTTAATGGAACAAAGCAAAAGTCCTATAAATAAGAAGAATCGAAGAGTCAATGTCCTTCGTGGCGTATGTCATTAAATTAAAGAAGCAGAAACAAGAAAATTATTAAGCATTATATTGTTTCGTAAGTACAAAATAATTATGTGAGAGATCTTATTTTGTACACTGATTCTTATAATATAACATGGTAAACTAACAAATATAATAAATTCAAATATCAACAGCCAAGTTAAATTTGCAGTATACATATTGATTTATCTAATGAAAATAGCATTCTGTGTAGCAAAAGTTCAATTACTTGGGATGCTAAACTACGCAAATCGGAAAACCACGTATAAGAATAGCAAAACCTTCATTTATCTTTAAATTCTTACAAGAGGAAAACTAAAACTATGTTAAGAAATTAATCGGAACCAAAGATGAAAATAATATTATGTAGAAACGTGATTATCCCCTTTTCCTACTATCCGCAAATACTTGCAAATCATAAAAATTTACGGAAATTAATTTCTCGTTTGTGTTGGTAAATATACGTGCATCAAAGAATCGATCGATATTGATCATGTAGATCATTTGAATAAACAAAACAAAAACTTGTCTTCTTTATTTTGTCTCGTTCCCCATAATCTGTCTTAAATGTTTACGCGCGAACCCACTATAATCGCGATACACGTAATTTAATTTTGTTCATTTTCGTGAATTCATTAACTATCAAATTAACCTATTAACTTTGCACAATTACTTTAGGACTCTTAAGAATATTAGAATATTAGTGCATTAAATGTGCTGTAATTAATATATCAATGCATATGCAGTAAAAATTATCCCCGCGATATATTTGAATACTAATGATATCCACAATAAACAGAATTGAAAAATCATTTTAAAAATCTCTTACTCATATTTGTTTCTCTCTCTCTCTCTCTCCCTCTATCTCCCTCTCTCTCTCTCTCTCTCTCTCTCTCTCTCTCTCTCTCTCTCTCTCTTTGTGCGTGTGCTTTTGTGCGTGCGTGCGTGCGAATGTGTGTGCTTTTGTGCGTGCGTGCGTGCGTGTGTGCGTGTTTGTGTATGTGTGCGTGTGCCGATACCACTAAAAACATTGATTCAATTTCAATTTCAACTTAAAGTGCCACATTGAAGGTCAATCGTCTTAGGGTTTTCATGAAAATCAATTTTTTATTAACTTTTGATAATTTTCATTACATTCATATTGGAATAAATCAGAAAAATTCTTTCGTCATACATTCTATTCCAATTGATACATTATATCATTGTGTATTGTATTGCATCAAATATCCATTGCAAAAATCTTGTAAAAATCGACTTCTTCGACTATCGTATTGTACAGTGTATATGGATTTAAAATGTTCAAACTCGCTTAAAAAAATTATATTTATAGACGGAAAAATTCGTCACCTGTTAAATGTTTAAATACATATATGATATCTGAATTTAATTACATTTTTTCACTTAAATAATTATAATATAAAGATATTTATTATAAATAATCATAATAATCATTGATTTAAAATAATGTATATTTCGTAAGATTGTGAAGATGATTTACAAAAGAAATTTCTACGAAAATTTAGCAAGTGAGTCCTTCACATATCAACAATTGTAATAAAAATTATAACCTAAATACGAAAAAGCTTTAACAATAGAAATTCAAAAGCGTGAAATTGCGTTCACTAATAAGGTAAGCATTAAGCTCAAATACCAAAAATTAAGTTAAATTAAATACTGTATCAATACTATTTTATCTAATGAAAATGTAATTGTTTCCACTAAGAGTTCGATTATTCCAAACACTAATAATATACTGTTAATAATAATAATACTAATAATAACTACTAATAATAATAAAATACTAATAATAACTACTAATAATACAAACACTGTTCTATATAAAAATAGAAAAAATCTTTATCCAACTGTCTGGAAATTAAGGGAAAATCAATAATTAGGGAAATTCGAGTAGAGTCAAATTGAATTCGAATGCTTGAAAGTTAAAATGTAAGAAAATCATTGAAATGTTATTTTGTCAAATGACTCTCAACGTTAATTAAACTTATATTGAAATAAGGAATAACTTGTATATAATTAAATAAGGTATCGAAATTACTATTTTACAATCATTACTATTTATATTAATGATAATATGATTTGAAATAAATTCCCATAGCCTAATAGTATGAAAAATATTTCCAAATCATTGCTTAATCACTCCCGTATAATAAAATTGTCGATCCATTAACTTACTAAGACTAAAGCATGTAATTACAACTCAAATTTAACTCATTTATATGTTCGAAAATCATTATTCAATTAAATAATTGGATTAAAAATATAAAACTGATTAATTCAATTAAATGAAACACACACGCCAACTTACCGGTGCAATTAGGAAAACCAGGCAACTTGTAAGTAATGTCCTTATCGGTTTCCCAAGGTAAGGTGCAGTTGAAATTGAACTGCCAGAACTCGTTGAACCAAGGGTTACGCGAGTTATTGTAGGGGTGGAGGGAGAGGTAGTAGTTGTCAAAATCGGTCACATAGGGAGAGTGAATGCGTATGGAAAGGCTGCCCCAGGCCTCGCTTTCCAGGTCGTGGACGACGTCATCGCGGTCAGCCCAGCCATCGCTAGAAGTAAAACGTTAAAAAATCAAGACGCTATTCATTCGTGCTGAAACCTTGGAATTTTATTTACAACAAATTTCCAACAATTCGCAGTTGAAATTCAAAGAGCAAAGACGCATACATAAGAATTAAGAATTAGGTAATAATTAATAAATCGTTACTCAATTGCATTTTTATCATCTATTAATTTAGCTAGACAACGAGGATATTTTAAAGATTTAGTGAAAAATTAAAATCATATATTGTGGTGAATTTTAAAATATTAAAATAATGTTTGATACATTTATAATTTTGAATTGTAAATTAAATTTCTCTTGCAAATGAGTTATATTTTTAAAGCGAAAAATTTACATAAATTCAATAATTAATTTTATTACAAAAGAAATACCATATGAATAAATCAAGCGCATAAAAAGTAATTTTATAACGTTATAAATTATATCGTTAATAATATTTAACGATTATCTTTATTGTATTAAATGAAATATTTTTTCCATTTTTCAATTTTAATTTCAATTTGAGAAGCAATTAAATTATAATGTGTATGAGGTTATTCTAGTTTAAAATTTTATTAAAATTAATCAAATTACTTTTTTCTCTACCGAAATCTGAGATAACACTTGTATAACGCCTATACCTGTGTTTTACATAGGCATATAAAAGAAATGAAAAGAAAAGAAAAGAAAAGAAAAAAGAAAATAGACAAAAGGCCATTTCTTGACATGCCCGCTTCCGTCGCATATTTATAAATATTATTATAAAGGTAATAATAGTTTTTTCTTTTTTAAATATAAAATCTAATGATATTTGAAACTCCAGTTTAAAATTATTTTTAAATCTTGTGTAAATTTATTCAATACAGTCCAAATATTTCAGACAATAAATAAATAAACATTGATTTTTAACATTCTCATGTACACATGTAAAATTAGAAATACTTGTTATAATTTATCTATCATATTTATTATTAAACCTTCCAATTTCCCGCTTTTATTTTTTAATTCTTCGATACAGAATCGTACATGTATACGCAATACGAATACCATATCTAATATATTAATTAATATCTTCATATAATATTACTTGAGGACATTTATTTCCATATTTCATGCCTTACTTCGCATTATATTCGCTCAACGTATAATTAATTAGGAAGTACAATCATTTAAAAATTAAACCACCAAAATATAGTTATACTTCTAAAATTTTCATCTAAAATATAATTACTATAAATTGTATTGTTTAAAAAAAAAAATATATATATATATATTTTTATAATATTCGGATTGCTAATAGATTACGAACAGTAATTCAAATATTTTATGTGTTAAATATATGTTAATAATTACATTAATTTTTTAATTGTCTTTAAAAAAATAAATAAATATATATATATATATATATATATATATATATATATATAAATAAATTAAAATTTGTTTATAGTTATGGGCATAATCATAAATAATTATTAAGTATGATCGTTTTATGTGTAATCGAATATCAGATTTTGTACGAGAAAAATCGAATTGGACAATTTGAATAATCGCATTTATTTTGTATCAGGAAACTTTTTCACCAATTAGGTAAAAATCTAATACTGTAGCAGAATATTTAATCATCTCCATATATGAGCATAGCTACTTACAATATATATATATATATATATATATACTATTTTGTTACTAAATAATAGTTGTTCATTATTTCAAATAAATTATCTATAATTATAAATATAAATTTAGCAATGACTTTTCTTTAAACATTAATTAATTAGAATACATTTACATTTATATGAATACATTTTATTAATAACATTAGTTAAAAATATTATTATCTGAAAAAGATTATAATATCTTGTATATAACTTTAAAAGAAAAAGAAAAATTCTTCATTGTGAAATGCTATTTTTTTTTAATTTCAAAATCTTTGCGATTCAAAACTTTTCATTTTATTAATAAAAAAAAAAAAGAAACTTTCTAACAAATCCACTCTACGCATTAAAAGTAGCGCTTTAGAGTTGAACATTTTAATATAAATTAGTTAAAGTGAGAATATATGTTATACATACCCATATATGTGATTGAAAAAGTGATAGTACTTTCATTAATTAGACAACTTTTTATAGATTTCTATAGAGATATAAAATATCAGCATATTATGTTATTGTTTTGATTGTGTAAGTTTCCTAGTCGTACACAAGGTACATTCTTCGAGCTTTTACAGTGTTTTTCATTTTTGGTCTTTTGAAAGACTGGCTGGTAGTATTTCTAGTTCGTACTTCACTTTTTTCGCGAGCCATCAGAAAGCAAGAAGATAAAGAGGAGAAAGTCTGTCATGACGTTCTCAGCTTTTTTATTCACCGGTAAGAGCTAAAGGCATAAATCGAATCGTATATTCTTTTCGTCTTAGAGCCGTATGGGCAAAGAATTTGTAATTCTAAAATTTATTTAAAAGCACCTTGAGCGCGAAATGTATAATTTTTTCAAGGAAACCCACTATTTTATAAATAGTCGAAAAGCATATGTACATTCTGTCTCTCTCTCTCTCTCTCTCTCTCTCTCTCTCTCTCTCTAAAACTCTTTAACAATTCAAGTTTTTCAATAAAATCTACGGTAATTTATTCGATTATTATAATCGCAATATTGTCACTTATTGTAAATGTTGATTCTTAACAAAGTGTTTATCTAAATAATTGGCATATTTTTAAAATATGAACATTTTTAGATTTATATAACTTATTAACTAGCTATGATAAATTCGCCGATTTTATAAAACTTCCAGAGGGTTTGTTCACTTTATACGTAGGAAACGAGGAGTAGATGATGCCGAAGCCCCGGGGCGCGGCGTCGACTTCGCAAGAGCAAATGAATGCAGCGAGTTTCGTGATGGTGTACGATGAGACGACGACGATTAATATACGCCGCTACGTGTGCGCGCATACGTGTGAGAGGGTAGAGAAAACAGATAAGGTCGAAAGGAAGAGAGAGAGAGAAAGAGAGAGAGAGAGAGAGAGAGAGAGAGAGAGAGAGAGAGAGAGAGAGAGACTGATATATAAATGTGTACAAACAAACCCCTTGAAACGGATGCTTTCACAAACGAATTCACTTTCAATTATTCTAACCATTTGACCTCCGCACATTCATCACTTTTCTTCTTTGTCTCCATTCATAACGTATGCTCCGGCTTCCACTTGTAAATGATGCATCCTGCTTATTCCGCCTCTGTCGATCATATTTCTTTTTTACCCTTGGAAAATGCGGTTATCTAACCTCCTGTCGGCCCCGACTGAGCTCAATTAGACGGAAATTATATATAATTATCCATAGAATAATATAATCAAATCGTAATGTCAGACAAATAATTGTAATATTTGACAAAGATCGTGCTAATGGAATTTTATAAATCGTTATTCTTATCCAATTAAAACTCACTTATATTTGCAGATCGACGACTAAGCTGTTGACTAGACATGCCATTATATTCCATTACGATTACTTAGATACTCCGTTTTAAGATTTGTACCGACCTAATTACAATTCACGCTCTTGTAAAGATGAAAATTAATTACTCATTTAAGCACACTCAAATACGAATGATTATAAAATAGGGGAAAAACAAGCTTTATCACTTGAAACACCACCTCGTCGCTCCTTAATTATTACGAATTTCAATCCCTCTACGATACGTCTAACATATACGGAAAGCAATTAAATATTCCAAAATTAACATATCCTATATTAATATATTTTCATCGACCCCGCTTCACCCCACCCACTCACCTCTTCCCCGTCCCACCACTCTCGTCTTCTTCGTCATTTCAATAATGCGACATCTGCACACACAGACTGCACGCACACAACGGCAAAAACCAAACGAACAAGAGTAAATGAAGTAGCGACTCAGTCATGCAAAACATCACGATTACGCTTCTCTCATTACGCTCCAATCGAAATCAATACAATACTCAATAATCTACCTTGTGCTGTATTTTTTTTTTTTTTTTTTTTTTTTTTCAAATTCTTCTTGATTTTTCATATAAATCCATCCCGATGATGTAACTTGCATTAGATATATTAAAGTACATGATCCGCGAAGATGTGTTAAGGTCCTTAAATGATAGATAATCTAATGTCTAATACGAATTATTTAATATCGTTATGCTCTCATCAATTACACTCCTCTCGTGTTTATTCATCGAAATTTTACTTAAATGGTCTCACATTTTCTAATTACTTAAAAATAATGTACATACTACTTTTAGTATCTTGACGTCTTTGATAACGATAACATTATAAATAATAATAATAACGCATTATTGTGAAAACATAATAGAAATGCGATAATACTTTTTGAAACCCAATGCACAGCTATTGACGTAATTAAATTTACTTGATTTCTTTAAACAAACCATAACATAATTTTTATTGTTAACTATTTCCAACATTGTACGTAAACTTAAGGTTATGAATTAATATCGCGAATCTTTTGAAATTTCACGATAAAATTATAAATATTATATTTATATCATAACAACGATAAAGAATATCTATCTTTGCAAAATGAGCACTTTTTTCATTTGTGTAAAACTTTTACTTTAAATATCCCGAGGCTTTTCATTTTTGTACGAAAAAAAATTTAATAGTAAATATATTTCAATTGACGCCTCGGCATTTGCCACAATCTACAAAACCTATATTTCCAGCATCATTTTTCGTTTTTTTTTTGTTTTTTTTTTTTTTTTTATTTATATATATATTTGTGAAAAAGAATTAAAACCCTTTGATATTGAATACTTGTCAAAAGCCAGAATATCAATAAGAATAAGAATATTAATGTTATCTACAAACCTTATGATACTTTTCATAAGTTATAGAATTACCGAGCATTCACTATGTTCATCGGATATCCATTATAAAATCATTATCATCATCAAAGGAGCTTAATAAATTATAATTATAATTAAAATATTACAGTCTTGGGAAGTGGTAGTTTTTTTTTTTTCTTTTTTTTTCTTTTTTTTTTCTTTTTTTTTCTTTTTTTTTTAATGAAAAAACAAGTCTTTAATGTCGTATAAACGAACAAATAGGGAATAACTTGCAGAAATTCAAATAAATATTAAATACCATATATTTAGCGATGATTTATGGGTTGCGTGAAGCTATTTAATTGATAAAAACTGCTCCCGTTTAACACAATTTTCATCTTTTACGATTAATCCGTCCAAAAAATCTTTTTGAAAGCGAATTAACTCTCTCCTTATTTCCATTTGATAAGCCCAAGCTTACAGCGACACACTGTACGTATACATGAAAACTGTGATGCCATTGGCTCGCGACACCCGACCCCATTAGGAACCTTGATCCCAGCTCAAAACGAAAATTCGCCATCCATAGATAGGCGACCGCAATTACGAGCTTCCGTCTCCCCTAACTGAGTCAAACTGAGTAAAAGTAGGAGAACAGGAGAAAGAGAAATGGACGGCGTTAGGAATCGTGGCAACGAGTTCGCACAAGCTCGTCAAGAGACATTCCAAAGTACGTTGAATACAAGAGAGAAACAGAGATGTAGAGTGAGAGAGAATGACGGTGATAATGGTGATGAGGGTACGGGGAAATTGGGGGGGGGGGAGATATAGTATGAGGAAGAAAGAGACAATAAATGCTGTCAGACTTCCTCCTTATAACTAACTTCCGTTCGTTGGTTCGTTCATTCGTCCGTTTGTTCGAACTCGCGACTAAAGTCTTTTCCTCCCCCCTTCTCTCTTTCTTATCACCGCGCCATCCAACTGCTTAATTTTTTGCTCTCCAGCTCATTTTCTTCAAGTTACTCACTCTCGTTCTGTTCCTTGCGATCGTGAGGCGCCAGGAGACAAACCCGGACGAGATATATTTTCCCTTCAGCACAACTCCTCGAGAGCGACATCCTGCCGATCGTTTCTTCCCTCTTAAACTCTTCCCCTCGCCCCCCCCCCGCCGTCAAACGTCTTTTGCCACCTTTTGCGTTCAGTTTCGTTTCGCTAAGTTCATTGTGCCGGATTTAGCTCAATAATCATGCCATTACGTTTTACTCATTATCGAGAGTAAACTTCGTTTTCTTGCTTCCCCGACCGAAATCAATGAAAGAATAAACGAAGGAAGAAGAGAACCTCAAACAGGAAGAATGAAATTTTCTTACGCGTGATAATTAATTCAACAGGCTACTTTAAACAATAATTAAATAACTGTGCTACATGACAGCATTGCGATCACATGTATTCTTATTATGTTTCTAAATTTTTATTCGTCTTTTTTACGTTTATCCGTTTTTATATAAATTAAAATCGCTGTGTCTCCCCTTTAAATAGTATAGATGAAATTTTAAATTTAGAAAAAAAAATACTGAATCGATATATTTTTATGCATACAATGTGGCATCGTATGGATAAAACAAAAGTAAAAAGAATTTTTTTATTATATATCACTTTAGATATCGTATTGTATAAAAGTGTATAAAAAAATTAATGATGTTAAGCAATAGTGCATTCTAAACATTTAAATCTCGATTGCATTCATTTCAAGTTCAGAATCTTGTTTTATTAATAAAATAATTTATTCAAAAACTTGGGGAAACATTTATTTCTTCATTCCAGCAGATTCATAGTACGAATCATTAAAATGAAACTTTCATACTTACGTGTCACATGAATTCTAAGACAATTCTTGATGGATCAATTTGAAACTTTTAAGTAATCTTTAAGTCACGTCTCTGCTAAGTATGAATAAGTATAAGTTAGAAAAATTCAGTTTAAGTATACTTTACTTTAGCAAATATTGATTAGAACTAATAAAAATACATTATACTCTATAAAAATACAAATAAAAATACTAAATACATTATTGTTTGTTAATAGTGAGCACCTACTTACCTTTCTTTTCAGCAATTTAACATTAAAAATTTTACAATTTAAATATGTAGCGTCACTTTTACGAGAATTCACGGTATATAAAATTATAAAATATTTAAATAATGAGAATTTTTTATATTTAAACTTTTATAAGCCATTATTAGCGTTTAAAAATTACGTACAATTATGCAGAAATGTATAATATTTTAGAATGTATAGTTAAAATTGTAGTATTTAAATTTTAAAGATAAAAATGTTATTGTCTTGATTATTAAAATTATAATGCTAGAATTATGTATTAAGATATTTTAAATAATTGTATTTAAATATTTTATAAGAATAGTGATAATTCCGATAATTTAAATACAGAAAAATGAGAATTGCCCGTTATTAAATTAAGTATATTGTAATGAGGATAAAACGTTTTATAAAATTTCATTGATATAAGTCTATGGGCATATATGAAAATACATTATTTGTTAATATAAAAGAATTATTCGATAAAAATAAATAGTTTATATTAATTTTATTCATACATTTTTCTTTCATAAAATTAACAAAATCATAAAAACAAAAAGATAATGTAGTTTTATAGTGGAATGTAAAATTTAAATGTTTACGCTACTTTCCGGTAATCGAAAGGAAATTAATTAAATCTAAAGAATTTACCTGTCTAGTACACGCTTTGAACAATTTATAATAACTACCAACACTATGAATATAGAGATATTATTATTATAAATTAATGGTTATAGTAATGAAACATAATGTCCGATTGTAATCGTACGGCTAAGCTGTTATTATAGCATTAACCTGAAAATAATACAGTTAGCTGAAAATTAAATTGTCACCATAAAACATCGCTTGTAAAACATCATCATCATCATCATTTTATAATTAAACATCATCATCAATATAATTATATATACACGAGGCCTTTATAAACTCAAAGAACGATCAATGATGAAAACTTGTCCATTGATATTTATCGAAGAAACTAAGTATTATAATTAATAAATACTAATGAAAAAAGTTACTACTCATATTGATTTATAATTAAAATATTGAAAAATAAGCCAAGTTAATCAAAAAGCTTATTTTATATAAGAAAACAGTATTATCAGCTGCTCTGCTAAGGACATTAAAAATGTTCTTCTATTAAAGGCTTAATAAATCTGTTTACGATAATAATAAAATCATAGTTCAATTAATTTAAATTACGTATTGAATCGTATATTCGTATTGTAAATATAAGCCTATTATAGCGACACTAAATTCATAACTTAAATCTTTAATTAAATATTGATGATCCCTTTAAATCTCTTAAATGAATATTAAACGTCCTTAATAGATATAAATTTGGTCATGCGAACATAACTGGATGTTTATTGTTATTATTAAGGACTTGTATCTATTTGCATTTTTATATTTTAAGCCTATGAGTTACAAATTAAATATATTAATGTAAATGATGGAAATCTGCATCCATTTTATTAGAGTAGAATTTTAGTCATTCCAAAGGGAATTCCATTTCAAAATAAGAAGAAGTAAATCACTCGACAACGAATGCATTTCGATTATAAAATATAAATCATTGAATTAAAATAAAAACAATTTTTAAACTAATTCTTAATTTATATTTATGAATGTATGTAGGTGTGTGTATGTAGGTGTTTGTGTGTGTGTGTGTGTGTGTGTGTGGGCGCGCGCGTGTTTGTGTGTTTGTGCGCGTGCGTGCGTGTGCGTGTGTGTGCATGTGATAAAGTACTTTTGCATTTCATTAGACATTAGGCTGTACTATATTTCTACTGCCGTGAGACTTTACATATATGAAATTAATACATTTTATATGATAAAATTAGATATTATAGTTATTTATCTCCATATGTATGAATAAATGATATCTAAAAAGAGATCATTTCCTTGAGGATGAATCGATGGAAACGTGGAGTGGGAATTCTATTATACAAGATTCAGCGTCCAATCACGTAGGGCTTATATTCTCCTCGAGTGTATCCATTATGTACCGTAACACCCATTACGTGTACATATTCTCCTATTTTTACTGGCAAAATGTTTTAGTCGTGTTACCGCGTTTGTTATTAAGAAAATTTGTTTGTAAATAATTATCAAATAGAATCTTTAAAGCGTAATGTGTGATCTAATAAATGTATTAAATTCTATACGGAACAACGGTTGACGTAATCCAGCAGAACATTCTTTATTGTATTTATGGTAAAATTCATAATATCTATGGAAGCATTTAATAATCATGTCAGTGTCTAATACAGTTTGTAATATAACTAATGAAATAAACCGTTAAAATTTAATAAATAATTAATGGCATTCCAGCCTGTGTTTGACATACTATTGAGGCCAACAATAAATAAACGTAACCCATAAAATAACCAAGTAACCTGTAATAATAGAGCAATGACGATATTATTAATACTCTTAATACTCGCGTAAAGGCTTTAAAAGAACTTTAATTTTCCATATAACAACGTCCTAGTTAGCATTTTCCGGACAATTTCCTCGTACTCGAGACTAAAATGCGCTGTAAGGTCCTTCCATTTGCACTTACCTGCCAACGAAGACAAAGCGACCCGTTAAATTCATTCTCTTTGACGCCTCCATAAGATGTCGCACCGTGAATCCTTCGCAGAAGCAGACGACGACATTAGCCGCGCGATCCTGATCCAGATTCGCGATTACGGCATCGAAAGCTGATTCGTCGGCGGTCGTAAGGATCGAGTCCTCGCGAGCCACGCAGACGCCGTTTTTCTCCGCCAGCTCGCGAAACGCCTGAATACCGCTGGTGCCGTAATTCTCTGTAATTCGAATGAACTTTCACTATAAAAATTATTATTACCCATCCTTCTCCATTATTTATCTGAGAATTATATTCATGTATCAACGATGAGATTGCAACTTATGGATAATGATGATATGCTTTTGTACAGATATATTTGAAAGTTTTTTTAGTTTTAGTTTTTGTTGCCATGCATCAGTTAATGAGCGTATGCGAAGTTCTCCAGGGGTACATTATTATAAACGAAAATAAATTAATTGATTATCAGCTTGAATGGAAATGATGAATTATCGATCTTGAAAATGAAGCTTTTCAATTCAAACGAATCTATGCTTTTTACTCAATTCTTATTAACTTTATCGAAGGTTGAATTAATATACCCACCCAAAGTAACGCTAAGAAAGATTGTAAAAACTAGAAATGCCGTAGACTTAATAACTTTAATTACCAATGTGTAATAAGTAATACAAGCTGTATATTTAATTATATGAGATAATTCATTCAAAACTATTCATTGCATTACCTCTGCCTTTAATCGACTTAATTATCATTGCTTTGTATAATATTAATTGTTTCAAAAAAAAAAAAAAAAAAAAAAAAAAAAAAAAAACCTACAGAAAGAAAAAACAATACTCTTTAATATTATTAATAGTATCTTTAATTATTCTCAAAACCTCGGGTCTGCAACAATTAAATATATGAAAGCTTAAATATCTACATTACATATCTGTCGGCATTCGAATGTTTCAACATTAATTCTTTCAATACTACATACGATTACGTATCCTTTCAAATTTAAGCACATTGACATTATCGTAGAAATGTCATATCTTCGTATAATTGAGTAATGTAGGTTATAATTTTAATAAACATTATCTTTGACAATGTTACGATTATCTTTATTTTTATGAAAGGAAAAATAATTCCCATGGAGAGACGCAAAATTTTACATATTCGTTTTTGTAAATCATTCGTAATTAATTCGATATTATATAACGCAATTGTTTAAATTTCCTCGAAAATAAATTTTATCCATAATTTCAATGCAAATAATATGTTAATGTCATCATTTTAAAAATGAAGATACTTAATTTCAATATCGAATATTCCTTATATACGATCTCATTTTAAAAGTAGTAGCACATTTTTTTTTTTTTTTTTTTTTTTAATAAACTCTAATCTACAATTTTCCTATAATGTTCATAATCCATAATGTTTCTTTAATTGAAAATAATAGGGAATAAAAATAAGTATCAATCTGGTTTTAATTTAATTATTTGGCAAGTTACAATTTTAGATAAATTCAAGCAGTTTAACAACAATCTCTTGTTATACATGCATACCTCGATAAAAAGCAGTGAACGTTTTATGCAGGTATTTTCAATTTTCTCGTATTACAGAGATAATTGGCATAGCTTTACAATAATAATTAATCTTAGGATAAAGGGAATATAAATTACGGAATATTTAAAAATATTGAGAAAACTCTTGTACGATTGGCCAAATATCTGTGAAGAAAAAAATCACTTATGAATGAATATGCTTGCTAAGCGTCAATCGAATAATAATTTTTAATCCAGTGGAAGTTTAAATTGTGAAAAATATTTTTCAAGCCACTGCATCTCCGCTAAAATATTTATAATCTACAACTTTTCATTATACGAGAATCCGAATATTTATCTGGAGAAATTCATCCAGCTTATCGGCTCCCAAAGAAAATATCAAATAATCTCGGGCAAGCGCAGTTTTCATGATGATCCTTGTAACTGCGGTTCCTTTAGGATTGCGATTAAATTGAAAAGGCAATTACGGCAACTAGCGATGGTGATTTTATCGGACCGGCAATGTTTATGCTGAAACTCCTGTGAATCCGGCCAATGTTGCAGCCTCGAAGCTGCGATCTTCGCAACTAATTCACTTCGCCAGGTCATTTCCGATGGAAACCCAAGGACTTCCGGCACTGGCGAACCATTTCTCTATGGTCCCGCGACTCTCGATATCTCCAGTATTTTTGCAATTTCTCGAAGCAGAAACTGGATTATCAGATTATGGACTTAAGCCTATGCATTCTTTAATGAAATCTTCGATTCTTCGATTACGCATATTTTCACAGTCAGATTTCAATTCGTCGAGTTTATTGGCTTAGTTATGTGGATAACGTTAGATACGGAGAATTGAAATAAAAAAAAAAAAAAAAAAAAAAAAAAAAAAAAAATGACAGCAATTTTAATCTTTTGCCTTTGCTGCTAAAGAATTATCGCTACTCGAATAGGCTAATTCAAAGCACTATATATCAAAATTATAATATTGAGATGCTTGAGATTATATCATTTTAGCTTATTACGATAGAAATATTGGCCGACATTAAGGATGGAAATTAAAGCTTTTGATTATCTATTATATGGTATATTTATTTAATAAGAAAGATTATGTTATGTATGAAATATCGATAGAATAGGTGTTGTTTTAGAATAATCATTCATTCGCGCATAAATGAAAGTAGCAAGTAAAAATTATTTTATTAATCTACTAAATATGGCATTACTCGGTATAAAGTACATAGTTTGAAAAAAAAATTTTTCGCCCAATATTCTCGTACAAATCAAACGAATGTAAAATCGCATTAATATAATTAATAATACGAAATTTAGTTTTAATATTATATTAATATTATGTATAGATATATATGTAAATATCATACGCTATTTTATTTCATATATACATGCGATAAATTAAAGTAAACGAAAAATTATTAGTAGTGTTTGAGATTGTAGTTGGATACATTTCTAAATAAACCTTACCATTATAATGTTAACGTTTAATGATTTTTTATTAAGTTTTATTAAACACGCGTGAAGATTTTTATCTAAAAAGTGGGGCTAACTTTTTTAAGGTGTGTTATAGATTATCAGATCTGACTCATTTAATAGAATAATAGGGTCGTGGCTTATTTATCTAGACAAACTTGATTAAATGGCAGACTTATCAGTTATATCGCCTTATATCGCCATGAGGACTGCGACTTATTGTCTTCGTCATTATAATGATCCAACAATTTTTGATTATAAAATACGTAAAAAAGCCATTACTTTGGAGCTCGAGGAAACTAGATAGCGTTAATGGATTTTTGGCTATCGAATAATAGTGATATTACGGTGTACTAGAACTTTCTCCCCATCTCAACAATGCAAGTGGCATGCACGATTGTAATCAAAGTTAAAGAGCTCACAATATTTATGTTGTATAAAGCAAGACGCCAACAACTGTCAAAACTTTTATAATACCCGTATGTTGAAGTTCAACAACTTATTTTTCACATTATATTACCAAGATAATTTATAGATTAATATAAATTTATTATATACGTACAAACACTTAATGTACATATTAATTATAAATATTTTAAAATTAAAGACACGTGTTTTTACAGGTAATTTTGTGTAAGATTTTATTTGTCAATAAGGTGGAAGAATTGTTTATCTCGAATTTTATATAAATATGAAATTAGCAAGTATATATGAAAATAATAATCAAGCATTTAGTGATGATTTTTTTTTAAAGGAGATATACTTGATTGATGCATTCTTTAAGTATTCAAATATTATTTTAATCAATGCTTCTTTAAATCTCTTTAAATTGTAATGAAAAAAAATATATAATAAATGTATATAAATATTTTACGCGATAAGCTGCTGTAATTTTTATAGAAATATTACGAATAGAAATATTGTTTAATAATTTTCGTCTTTTTTAATTTAAGGAACAATATTTCGATACTTTTCATCCGACCTAATATTATGTATGCGAATGCGTTAAAAATCTCTCTTACACGGTGAACTTTGTAGTAACGAGCTGCCCTATTTATATTACATCAATGTCATCTTACCGACAATTTTCCACCGACAGTTATTACACTTTATTCCCTATATAGTTAAGTCAATAGAGACACAGAGTTTGTTCGATGCTTGTGCATAGTGTGAGAAAAGCAATGTGAAACATTGATAAGACGCTTATCTGGTTCGATATTACTTAGCCTGTATTATCATATTCTGCGTACGCGAAGGAAAATATAGTCGATTCCCAATTGGTTTTGATGCGTAAATTTAATGTTACTTAATACAAGACTTAACTCCCTCGTGCGTGAAGAAGGTGCGATGAGACGATCGAGATTCGAAAATTTATGATAAAGTATCGATAGATGATGAGTCCCTAGTCCTTTATCGAAGGATCTTTATATTCTTCGTACAACGATTATCGGAAATAAGAGGCAGATTATAATAATGATTCGATAAATTATACGCAGCGGATTTATTACTTTCGCATCTGAATTAGTACATGAATTTACTGTTGATGTAAGACATTTTAACTTGAAACATTGAAATGGAAAATATTATAATATCATAAAACGACATTTTTATCCTTAATTGTCTTCCCTTAATTATAATTCCCTTATTATAATACCCTTAATTAAAGGATATTTTAATAATTAATGAAAATTGTTGTAAAAGAATAGAAAATAAAATCATCGATCGTTCGGATATGTGTCGATAAATCGTTAAGATAATTAAAAATAAGGAACCTTTCGATATAAATATAGAAGCTATGGTAAGCGTTGAGTGGAAGGAAGCGATTCAAGATTTGATTATGCGATCTAAAGAATCCATTAGCCGTCTCGTATGAGGATAAATTTTATACGCTAACGTTATATCTGAGATTGTCGGTAAGAAAATTCAAATATACAAAATCCAATAGAAGAAACTAGAATTGAAAACGTAACTGTGGAAATTCCCAGTTGCTGACTTATTTCACACAACTAGTATAACGGATAGACACTGGCGAGACATCTTCTAAATTGAAAATGGTTTGCTCTCTCTCTCTCTCTCTCTCTCTCTCTCTCTCTCTCTCTCTCGGATAAATCGTCCACGCGATTGATGAAATTCCTCATTATTAACAGTACAAAGTTCAAGACAATTTGATATTTATAACCCAGCCGAGGTATTGTCGTGTAGCTCAGCGCCAGGCGAATTGCCACCGCCGAATTTTGCCAGCGACGTTAAAAAGTGCACTTTGCAACTTTATGCAATTGTCGACACGATAACGCGTCGACGGCAATTGACACAGATACCTCGGCTGTAAAATCTCATTCGGCCTTCCTACGATAGTAAAGATCCCCGCGGAAGTACGACCCGTTTTGAGGGAGATCGGATGGATGGAGCGACGCGAAGAGAAATATTACACAAGGCCTTTTTCCTGCGGGATAAGTTTTTTGAAAAGCAGCCTGGCCATTGCCGCTGGTATATCTGCTAATGACCTGGAAAACCGAGGGGACCGCTAATTAATATATCGCCGAGCAGTGCAAGATGCTGCTGCGCTCCTTCATTAGCCTTTCCTCTAAAGGCTGAAAAATACCGGCGTCGCTCCACACATTGTACTCGGCGTGTAATTATCACTGGACTTTTTATTTTTATCTTTGATTTTTTTTTGGAGATAATTTAATCATACGGCAATTTCGGTACATCGAGAGCTCTTTGATTTTCGGTTTAATGCACTTATGGGCAATCCCTTTGATTTGATCCTGCGACTATTAAACAAAATAAGAATTTTTATGAATTTTTATGTTTACATAATTTATATCGTACTCTCGCGAGTAACGCACTTTGTCTCTTTAACCAATTACCCTCGTTAAATGTTGATTTTCAGCTGCAACTTTTAATTACATACTCAACATTTATAGGATTTATAGTATTAGGTATGTTGCCGTATGATTTATGATAATAATTTAAAAGATTTTCCGAAATTATTCCCTCTCCAGCCAAGCTTTAATGTAACAATCTGTTGTATAATATTGTATAAATACCATTTGTGTAACTATTATTATCTTGTATTTGGAAAAAATAACAATTAATATTTCGCAATTTTCGTTAAAAATAAAGGAAGAAAGACAAAAAAAAAAAAAAAAACTTGATGAATAAGATTTTCTCGTTACGCTTTTTAATGCATTATTTAATTGGGGGTTTCCACATTATTAAAATTATATTAATTATCGTTATAAAATGAGGATTGAACTTTAAAGTAATGTAAAATTGAACGACAAAATTTAATAATACTCAAATGCACTATATTCTTTAAATAATTTTAAAATTCATTTAAAAATATAAAGTTTCGGTTGAAAGATAAAGTAAAGTGATAAGTAATAAAAAAAAATAAATAAATAAAAAAATAAATAAATAAATAAAAATTGTATAATATATTTAATTAAAATTTATAAAACTAATTATTGTATGAAACGTAAAATTATAAAAAAAAATAACAAATATTTATACGTGTATAACTATCAAAGAGACTAAATGTAAAAAATTTATGCCTACTTAACCATTAAACTCTAGCGCTCGAGTCCTGTAATAATATCAATTACTAAGAAAAATTCAATAATTCTGTAAACTTTGCTGAGCATAATACAAAACAATATTGCTTTGTAATATCCATGACTTGCGTCATAGCAAACCAAGTTCACGTGACCGGCTAATTGATTAGAGTCTCGCATAGAATAGCTCTACGATCTAACTAAAACTTGTCTCTTTAGCCGAAAACTAAAAACCTTGACTGTAATTGAGACAAATGATGAGAATCATTAATTATATTACAAGTAATATATGTGGACTATATAGATCGTGATGTAGATACAATTGAAATTGTTTATTAAATTACTCGGAATTAATAATAGTTGATAATATGTAAATAAAGATATTTTATCAAATAATCAGATAAAAATCTAATTCTTATAAAACATAACGTTTCACCAGCGATTTCAAATTAATATTGATACTATCTTTGTTGTACAATGGTATTTTTCTTCCCTGGATATCTCCAGAGAATTTATACTCAACATGTGAGAAAACGATGCTTATCATTATTCAATTGATAAACTACTTTTAAACTTTGCATCTAGAAACTCGAATGACGATGGATAAGTCAATGATACGTTTCATCTCCACTAAGATAAGCCATTGGATGTCAAACCGCACGAAATTCACTTGAAATTTTCTTTGACTCGGTATATCGACGCCTCTCTCTCTCTCTCTCTCTCTCTCTCTCTCTCTCTCTCTCTCTATGCGTGCATGTGCGTGTGTGCGAGATACGTACCGTTTTATCGATTATCATTGGAAAATTATTAAAAAAAAAAACAAAGTCTACCCGTAAACATTTTTACTATAAAATTTTTATGACTAAAGCTCTCGGCTATCGCGGCCTGCGACAATCAATGTGCGCACATAAACGATGGGAATATAGCCGATGAGACCGACGAAGAAGGGATGAGGCTTGGTACAATTGGTTCCGCACTTTGTTTGATAGACCCGTTCGATCGTGTAACCCAATATCATTGATATATATATATATATATATATATATATGTGTGCGCGCGCACACACACACACACACACACATATAAACGAAGTCTGATACGTTAGGCCGGACGTCGTGTATATGTGGAAACACTCGTGTCGGTACTCCTCGCAGACTTCCTTTCTTTAATCGACGAGCTTGGGTGTATGACTTTTATGGAAGTACATTCAAATCTAGCAGGTTTTCTTTCAATTCGTGTCATGAAAATTCAAAGCGCAACTAAACCGCCATTGAAACGACAAAGGTACTTTACCGACAAAATTAACGGAAATTAAATTTAATATTCGCTTACGTTCGGTGACTCGCGAAGAATTAATTAGACAAACAATTTCAGCTTTTAGTGTAACTTCATTTGACTGAAATAAATTTTTGTCACATATAAATTACCCGATTAATAAATACTGAGAGAAAGCCTGTCTCCATATGCATTTTCATTAGAGAATATATTTATTTATAACTAACGTATAGAGAAATAAAATAGAAGAGGCAATTTTATTTATTTTGCTTTCAAATTAATTATGTCCAAGATATTTAATTAAAGTTATTTATTTTTACTTTAACATTGTAATATAATATACTATAATCAATGAGAATAAACTTATTACTGCAAACTTAGTCATTTTAAATTAAAACACAGTAAATATGACATATCTATGCATGTGCATTATTAAATGTTAATTAATGATTTCGATGTATGATTATGATTAGATCATAAATTTAATTAATTACAAAGGAAATTCATGAAAAAAATAAATAACAAATTTTTAATATAATTTCAAAGATATATAGTCATACGTTTTATTATTTGCAAATATTAGTTATATATCAAGTAGCTGCAAGTCATTTGATGTAAACTATATTTAATGCAGAGTTATTATTTAAATGAAGCATACGAGTAATGTGCATAACGGTAAAGAATAATAATGTCATTGAAACTCTAGACTAATGACATTTAATTATCTAATTAAATCGTTGTGCATATATGGTATGGGAAAATTCATGTATAATTATTGTATGCGTCGACTTACATCAAACGTGTATGCAGAAACGATTTAAAATAAATTTAAGCCGTTAGTCAGAAATTAGACATTGAACGTAAAGTGGCCATTAAAATGTGATTAATTACGTGCCTAATGATTAATAACATACTTTTGTGTGTGTGTGTGTGTGTGCGTGTGTGTGCGCGCGCGTGTGCGTGTGCGTGTGCGTGTGTGCGTGTGTGTGTGTAGTAATTCAAAGGAGAAGCATAGGAATAGAAAGAGAATGAAAATATTTTAATCCCATTTAATAAGCTGAATAAGAATGTCCTTACATTTAACTCGATTATATTTCAAGCAGCCCCGTCATGACCGAGAATGATAAAATTTTATAAATTTCCAGCCGTAAAAACATCCAATGAATGCATCAAATGTATCGCGGATACAGCCGAGCAGCCTAGTTTTGTATCGAGCGAGGGAAAACTATTTCGCGCAAAGTTTTATCGTGCCCGTGCGAAATTAAAGGCACAAAGCGAAAGAAGCCCCCGTAGCATCTACTCGCCATAAAAAATGTATTGTCCGTGATGTGCCGCGAGACAATCTTTAATCCGAACGAGCTCCGCCTCCCAAATTCGCACGAGACATTCGCACTGGACGAGCGACTGCATGGGCCATAAATGCTCAGGCCCCGATTTTTCACCCCCGTCCTCGTGGCGTCCCTATAAAATCTTGCTACGCTATCTCTCTATTTTTATCTCTCGCTCTCGCCCGGATCCATCAACCTACTTTTACGCTAATTAGACACTAGTAACGATACGTGTTTCGCCCCGCGCTTTCCCTTTAATATTTCATTGCCTTTGCTATTATTAATTAATAATTAGTCGCTTATACTTTCCGAGATAATGGTTAAATTGATAATGTTTCTTCTTAATTAAGAGCATACACTGTTTGCCGCATTTGTCCTTTTGTTAATACGCATTAATTCGTAAGTTGATGAATAATTGGTAGAAACAGTCACTCGACGGCATTGTGGTAGGTGGCCGGTGGAGAAGGTGGAGTAAAGGCCTTTTCAGCAGTGAAAACTCAAATAACGAAACTCATAATCAACCTATAATAGCAAAATAATGCTGTTATCGGTGTCACTTAAAATCCTCTCTCGCATAATTGAAATCGTTTTCGCTAACTAAATTTAGCAGTACATTTACCTTAGCTCTAGCATTTCGTTTCTCT
>NW_011948439.1:2024732-2072232 GCF_000503995.2 Ceratosolen solmsi marchali
TTCCCCATTGTTTTAAAACGCAAAGTTCCTTAGTACATTGTCCCCATCCTTACTATACTTTTTATTCATATTTTCATAACGCCAATGTAATTATCATACTCAAATAATAAAAATATTACAGCTTTAGCATTAATATTTATACCGTTCCTGTTTTAGACGATCTTTCCTATGATAAAAAAAAATAAAAAAAAAAAAAAAAATAAGTATTCCTGGAAAATTTCATGCCTCAAGCAACATTGTGATAATACAATTTGACCCCCGATACTCGTAATAAAAACCATAAAATCGAATCATTATAAATTATTGCTAATTATTCTTGTAGTATGATTACGCTGGTAAAACATAGTTCTATCATTATAGATTAATATTTGGACATAATAAATATTTTAACCAAAAATAATTGAAAGATTAGATGTATAAAAGAAACGACACTTGATATTGCACTCGTTACACCGATTATTTGACAAAAAAACTCCCCATTTTATTTAATTCGTTCCCAGTTTTTTATTTATCTCTTGTATGCACTTACGAGTACGCGCGCACTCGCGTGTATTTCAATATTCATAAGGATCAATATCCAGTTAATTAGACAATAATTAATCTATATTAAATCGGTATTCCAGGGTAATGTAATAATATTTGTAGCGCGAATTAATTTCATAGAGCAATACGCTCGGTTGTTATATCGAATAATTCAGAGCTTGAAACTCACTTGAGTCTCAATCCACTAATAACCCTTAAAAAATTCACTGCCATTTTATCTCACCCCTTATTAGACGATTTAACCACCGTCGCTTAATTACGGCTATTATTCGCAATCATAAAAATTGCTTCCCCAAATCAGGCGCATGTTTCTTTAAAACTTACAAACGTACCAACTATTTATCATTTTAATTAAATGAATTGTTATCAATTTACGCTCTATAAAAACAATGTGGGGGAGGATTGTGGAGGGGGGAGGGGGAGGGTCACGACGACCCGCAGCGCTATATAGGCTTAACCGATGAGAAAGTCTCGCGCAACCCCGTCTCAATTACGAAATGATGCCATTGTTGTCAGCCGCCGCACAGAACGCGCGCCTCTTAGTGCCCTTCCTGAATTTCACGCAATCTACTCCAGAGAAGTCATCCCCGTCCGCCCGGGGGTGGGGGCCGGGGCAAAAATAAACAAAGTGGCACACTCGTTGTTGGGAAGAGGCTCGCGGCTAGTCATGCTGCGACGTCTGTTTTGCATTGACGGAGTTCCTCGGCCCTTTTCCACGTTTCTTGCCGCCCATTCCAAACCTCCTCCTCACCCCCACCCCTCCCATACACACTCCCTTCCCTCCCCCCTCCCCACGTCCCGTACCGTAACGTCACGTCCCGTCCGTCACCGCTGCCACCGTGATACAAATGTAGGTCAAGTCTCTCCGCTCGACCGCGGGTGCAAATCAATATTTTCGTATTTTTCTTTCTCTTTTGTCTCGTCGAGAAGAGGTCTGCTTTTGGCTTTTGTGTATGGTGCGGTAGTGATGACCCGCGTGACTTTTGTTTTCAATGAAAGACGCGTCTTTGGATGCTTCGTTGTAGGAGCCGAGGGCATCATTCTTACCAATATGCGTAGAAATTTTTAATCGACTATTGGGTATTTTCAGTGCTCATAACTTCCAATATATGGATGTTTCATGTTGAAGGATTGCTTTTAATTATGAAATCATTAAAGGAAACTCTACTTCATAAAACTCCTTGGAGATAATATTGCGCATTAAAAGAATTACAAAGCTAATTAATCCTTCAATGACATGGCACGAGAGAGACAATAATTGTTACAGAATTACTTCTGCTATTCGATAAAGAAAAATAACTATATATTCATCGTAATTGTTCATATTCTTTATTGATAAAAGATATTGAATTTGAAAATGCTCTAAATTTCAGTATTTATCTATTATTATTTAATGAATAAGTCACTGTAATTCCAATGGATTTTAATATTGAATTAATCAGTGGAGCAGCGCATACATATGGGACGGCAGAAATATGACAAAGACAATGTCAGAGAGGAATTTTTAATTCGGCCCCACACCGTTCCCTAAAATAAACTATTTTCAACGTTTGTAACGTGCTTATCATCGCAAGCAATCGGTTCTCCAAAAGAAATTGATTTATCAGTTGAATATCGCTTGGACGCAGCAATTGAAATTTGTCATCGCCATAGATCATCAAATTGTACTTTATAAATTTCAGCCGTCGCATATGTTCGTACATGTCGCTCTACCACTCTGACACTATCTCTCTCTCTCTCTCTCTCTCTCTCTGTCTGTTTCCTTGTTTCTCTCTAAACTTGAACATTCCAGAGATATAATTTGAAAATATCGCTAATTTTGTGTCGTCATACGCCTACTCGAATTTTAGTTTCATACATAATTTCATCAGGGTTGTTCGGTTAAGTTCTCCTCTGCATTATGCAAAAAGTTGAGCGATCGCCGATATTCTGTGATATTGCCAGTCAAGAGACATTTTAAAATCTGGATGCTACTATTCGTCTATTCTCGCGAATACTAATAACGTAATACGTGTTGTGGAAAGTAAACATAAAAGTGGAATTTTTAAAATATGATGTATCAATGATTTGTCATTTTACCAATAAACTAATGCACAAGAAGTAGGAATTTTCATTGTAGTGCTTCTGGCAATGTAATTTCATGCGATTACTCAGTATTTTGAAATTTACCATATAGAAATATCTTTAGCGCATTAGATTTCGAATCCCTTACAACAACACAAGACTGTTTGATGTAACTATTCCAAATCATAAAACGAATATTATTATTAAACTCGATAATTATTTACTGGTACACGCACAAGCGCGCTCACGCACACGCATAGTTTCATACACCTTCTAAAGATCAATCGATACGAAATTTTATCAAAAAGAATACACTCGCAATGGCTAATCTTACAACATTCACAATATACTTTATATCCAATTTACAATTTCGATTCTTTTATAAGCCATTATAATGAGTTTATTTTTATTTTATAAATATTGCAAAGAGCTTTTGCAATAAGCTTCTAAATAATATTGAACAAGAGGTTACAATGTTTGCATGAAATATTTGAAAATTAATATTTAATGTACAATAATATTTACTGAAAATTAAAGAATATTAAAACTTTGTTATATTTTCATTGGACTTCATTGTCGGAGATATTTTATACACTGGCCCATCAATTATATCAAATTGCTTTAACAATTGTTATATTTTATGTGTGTGCGCGCGTGTGTGTCTGTTCGTGAACAATTATTTCGGTTAGATGTTGTACGTCCAAACAAGAATGCATTAACCGAATTAATGTACAACTTTGTAAATAAAAATCGATGCTTATTGTCTAAATTTAAAAGCACGGAATTTACGATAAAATATTATATCGTAATGAGTTACCACGCACTTATAATTTATCGCTTTCTACTTTCTACAATGACGACGCTTCGACGTTGACAATATTTTAAGACTAGAAACACCTAAACGTAGGATGCAGAGGAATGAATCGAATGTAATGTAAATATAGATCACAAGAGTCACAATATAAGAAGCTTATTACTAATAAATGCGATCAAATTATTAAATTAATAATATATATTAAGGCAATGCATTAATTAATAAGACAAAAGCCTTTGATTATTAATTTGGTAGTGTCGGGGAGGGTGGGGTGGATGGATGAGTGAGCGGGGTGGTGAGAGCGGAAGGAGATGAGAAAATTTCGTATTATAAAATTTCGAAAAGCTTCGATTTAAAGCTCACCGTCGGTATTGACAATCGACACGTACGTCCAGTTGAAGTAGCGCACAAGATCGACAAGTAGCTGCGCCTGATAATAATCCGACGGTACAACACGAAGAAAAGTCGAGTATCTGCTCTTGTCGCTTAAATCCCTAGAGGTACAAGAATATCCTACCTGAAATACACGAAAAATATTTCAATATTGAAGATAAGGGGGAAATTATGGCACTTTCGTTATCGCCCCCCCCTCCAATCGAGACGACATTTATCTACAAAGTTTCATTAGAGACACACGTTTTACTTTTTTTTTTTTTTTAATTTAAAACTTCGAGGGTTAAATGATCGAGGACTTTGAGCGATCGACGTTATTATAATTGCCTTTGCGTACAATAATTTCAAATAAAATGGATTCCCAATGGAGCTTTATTTAATTTACCTTTTCCCTATTCTTAATTATTCATTGGAGAGCATCAATTGGACGAACTGGCTTATGAATGTTGTTGTCCTCGTTCCTCGCTTTACGCATAAATTTTTTTGTCAAATGAGACGTTTTTTAAAATTTTTTATTTTGTATTCGCGCCAGCGAATATCGCGAGACTTTTAATAAAACTTTAATATTCGAGCTAACGCTATTTCGCTACCCTTTGCTTTTATCGTGAGATTGATTTAACAAGCAAATTCGTGTTTTATTATCATTGAAGCGTTTATGCACGGCTTTTACGACGGGCTGGCTAGACTCGAAAATTTTTAAATTTGTCTCTCGATTCCTCGAGACGACGTGTACCATAAATTCTTAGCATGTGACCGACCTACCTGTGGAATAGAAAACAGCTGTAGTAAGTTTTGCACTTGAAGGGCGACGGAGCTCGAGCCTGGTCCAACAACTCCAATCAGAGGTGCTTTCTTCTCTAGATCCTGATGAAAAGCAAATGAATTATTATAGGATTTGTCACTTATCGTTTCAACAAAGCTGCATAAGCAATCGCGTATTTAAATATTGCCGATAATGCACAGTCACTTATTGTCGTCGAGTTCCATTGTTTTGGCTGTTAACTTTCAAGCACAGATTGCTTACGACGCTAAGAAACTTATTTGGAATTTTTTCAGCAACATCGAGACCGAGTGCATCGTGGCATTTATTTTTTAAACTCAAAGTTTTAGAAGACGACGCGAAACTGCTTAAGCCCATCTGCATTACAAAGAATATTAAATGTAGAGTATATTATTTTGCTCTATCGCTCTTTAAGCTTTCATCGGAGACTTGATATATTACGAAGTTAATTTAATCCTCGCCGATAATATTTGCAAAATTGCACGTCTTTGTCGGGTCAGCTCTCAAAGGCCTATTGTTATCTCACGTGAGATAGGGAGTGGAGGGTACGTAATAGGGAGACAGAAGAAGCCGGCATTATTTGAGAAAACGATGAATGATAAACGAATATTAAAATCAGAGACTAGGGGCTTCTCATCTCACCATTAATGTAAATCGCGATTTTACGCTTAATTAGTTAATCGCTGCCCAATTGCATAACGAAGCTCGGAGATGAAACGAAGCGCGAGTACGGCCCCCGTAGCCAAGAAACTCACCAGCGGCGCGTCGATGAGACAAGAATCCAAAAGTCCCTCTTGTGGCAGAAGGGGCTTGGCGACCACCGGCGTTATGGCGTCGCGGACCAGCTCGATGCTCTGCTGCAGGGCCACAGGTGCGAACCAGCACGAGTCCCGAGCTTCGAGGCCGAGGGTCACTCCTGCCGGCAAATGACGGCCATTGCCTGTTATTTACGCATATAGCCCGACACGGGAGAAATATACGCTTGCCGCCCTGTTCATTTGTCACTGTTAGTCGGATTGCCTGAGTCATCGATCTTGACTATTACTAATACTACTACTACTACCACTACTAATACTGTTTCGTTATAGGAACTCGCGAGCCAACTTTCATCAACCTATTCTTTATTTACTTTTAATTACGAGAGCTCCCGGCAAAGCTTGAAGGTGGATGCGCGACTTGCGATTCCGTTTACTTTTTTCAACGCAGGCTTTTTCTTTTATAACGTATGCATTAATAGGAGGTGCGCGATTCATTTCGAATCAAGGCTACCACATTTCTTCCGCACGAGTTAATTTTGAATGTCAACAGTCACGAATTGACTATAATTGCTGAGAGCTTCGAGTGCCGTATAAATATTAATGAATAGCGGAAGGACTTTGGGAACCAGAGCGCTTAAAAAATAATGTCATAATCTCACGAATAAAAACACCAATACACTTATAAATAACGGCTCATTAAATTTTACGTTTTTAAATTGATATTTGACTTAATATAATGAGCATAGAGCTGCCGGATTAATTACTTAATTAATGAGTGATTGCTTCTTCTGGCATTCTTCTTGCGTCGACGTAACTCTGTAACTTACAAATTTCTCATTATTACATTTATCAACCTAAGCCCCGGTTCTTTCTATAATTGCTCGATATATCAACGTGATAACAATTAATAATAATATTTGCAATAAAAATAACAATAATAACAATAATTACAATAACAATGACAATAAAAATAACTTAAATAATAATAATAATAATTATTATGACGATGATGATAATCATAATGGTAATAATATAAAAATGAATGGTCAACTAAAACGAGAGGAGAATAAAATTATTATATTTTTATGAAAAATATTATTCAAACTATTATAGTATATTATTGTGCAAAATTAGTAGATCGAGCGTGATTGTCAAAGAGGCCTGTAGCTCTCAAAAAAAAAAAAATATATATTATATTTAATTTTGACTGTTTTCAATTGCCTCGAAATTAGCGAATAACATACTAACTCATACACACGTACTCGACTCGATCGATCGAGATAACATCAATCGAAAACATTAATTGGAGAAATTCAATGCTTGGATTGAAAAATATATTCATCTAATTTTAAGGGCAAAGTAAGCGCAACAGTACGTGAAAATGTCTCATATTTTATCAAATACGTATATGACATATACAGGTGCACGAGCTTACTTTTCTTTTACGTTAAAAATGCGCGATGTAGTGTATCACAGACGTCAAACATATTCTGATTAAAAAATTGCATAAACTGTCGACTGTGTGAATTCTGTAGGATAGATATTTTTATCTATTGCAATCGCCAATGATAGCAGAAGAGCAGCAAGTGGAACAAATATTTATAAACTCAAGAAAGCAATAAATTCAATTTAAAATTATAAATATAGTCTCTTGAATAAGCGCATCATGCTTTTCGCAAATTACTAGGCACCGATTTTATTTGAAAATGGTCCGCCTTAAATCTATTATTATCTCGCTAATATTAATAAATAACGACTAATGTAATAATATCGATTGTAGGCTATCGTTAAATTATTTACGTTATCACTTTATTATTAACTTCGTTAGAATTCAAACTTTAAAATAGACTTGCAAAAATTATTTGCCCAAGCAATACTTTATGACATTCCATGCCACGGATAATGCAACGCACAAATGCACCATCACCACTTTCCTTTAAGCTCGTTTCATTCTCATGGCACATTACAAAAAATCCATAATAATAAATCTGATCCTTAAGAAATCAAATACTCTAAGTATTATCTATAACTCTCGTTGAATTATTAATTAATAAGAATTGCCGATTTCATTAAATTTCTTAACGACGAAATTCGACTAACTTATAATTTTATTTGTACCCGAGTGTCCGAATGATAATTTAATTATCGCGTGCCATCAACGAATGACCAAACAATTTGAAAAATTATGTTATTCGAGGATTCTCATTCAACATCTCGATCCGGCTACAACACCTTTTAACGACGCTTTTAACGATTTAAAAAATCACTGCCTCGCAAAAAACGAGATTAATGAACGAAGAGCAACGTAGTGGAAGATGGAAAGAAATCGTTTATCAATAATTGCCATCGGTTGCAAAAATTAGCTGACAAAAACCAGTGGCAATTCGCACCTTTGGCTCTTCATTGGCGAACATTAGAAAACTAATTTAAGAGATAAATGAGAGGGGAGCGTGTGGAATCGCATGGAAGCGTATGCGGAGGAGGGTAAGGACGTCGGCTCGACTCATCGTCCATCGAGTATGGAAGATGGTGGAAAAGGCAGTCTGAGCTCACCTCGGAGCACCTCGGTGCTGTTGTTGATCTGGTCGAGGGTCCAGAGGGCCGTCTCGATCCTCTGTATACCGTAGAGCTCGCGTATGGCACCGCAGACGAGAGCGCCCTGGCTGCCTCGAGGCTGATGGTGAACGCTGAAGAGGGCCCCGATGACGAAGTCGCCGCGGACGCGCGCCGAGGGGTTCGCCTGCTGAGCCCGGGCGAGTCCCAAGGTCCAGGCCACGTAGCACGTCGCGCGTATCCAACTGCGGGCGGCCATGCTGCTGTTAACACCCGGGGCCTCATGCCGAGGACGGGCCTCGGTGGGGCAATGCCCCGTCGACGAGCCTCGACGGGGTCATCGGAAGCCGGATCTCCGGCCGCCACGGACGTCGCTCTTCATTTGCTGTAATCACACTGGCCAGGACGATTTTCATACAGGACGCTCCGGACTCTATGTATCTCAAGGCCAATGTACCGAACAGATAGCAAGAATGCTCGCGGCATTTTAATCTCCTCAACGCCCCCCCCCCAGCCGAGAGCTTGAGTACTTAATGCCAGCTACGAAATAATGAACTTGCCGCGCTGCTCTTAATTCACAATTTTATCTGCACAATTATAAGCCAAAGTTGCTGACATATACACTTCCCGAAGGGGTAAGACGATGTCAGATGAAAAAGGTCATTAGCACTGCGAGGCGCTGAGTTCGCGGAAGGAAGAAAAATTGATACATCCAACTTATTCTTTAATAGTTTACACATAAAAGTCGACTTTATGTGTAAGATGCTCGTAGAATGGCTAGGATGAAGGAATGAGGCTGGTAATGTAATTATCAGTTAAAGGTTGACTTCAAGACTCCTGCACTACGGACTAAACATTTAATTTAATGTATTATTTGTTAAAATTGAGAATACCTTTGAACATTACGATCGAGTAATGAAATTTACAAGCGGCTCATCGATCATTCTTATTAATCCTATGATTCAAGACGATCGACATTTTCATTATTATTCGCATTGAAAGTGAATTGGATTTATTTAATTGAATGTCACGAGATAAGGGATGCAGGCAAGTTCATATATTTTTATCTATTGAAATAAGTTGAAGTTATTGTAATAGTTGCCGTTTCGCTGTACATTTGTAAATAAAGCTCGCTCGATACTTATTATTCATGAATATTTGAAGAAAGCCTCGCACGGGTATAACTATTGTTTAATATTACTGGTACGTAAAATTATATTAAACATTCGCAGCTTAATTTTATAATATGGTTTAAAGTGCTCTGAAGGGGTGATTGAATAATCATGGAAGCTTAAAAAATACTTAATTGGCCGATGCATTTAAATATCAACACCGATATTTCGATACGGAATGATTGAATGATCAGAGGCGGGAAAATTTTTTATTAATTTTTTTAGTTTTTTTTTTTTTTTTTTTTGTGGTCTATATAAAGTAAATAAAGTGATTGACAAGGTCCATGATGTTTATGCATTGATAAATCAATAAAATAGGTAATAATATGTTAGATATACGTAAACGATAATAAATAATATCGAAAACTATTGTGACATTAGAACAATGATACGTTATACTATTGTGGTAAAAAATTAAATAACAATATGAAGTCAGAAAATCGGGCGAAAGCCGCCAGGGTAACTAGAAACAAGTGCCATTATCCATTTAGTGGCACGCGAACTCTCAGTCAGACTATTAAAAAACATAATGGCTCGAAGGGCAGATACCTCGCGTATTCAGCAAATAATGAAGAAAAAAGGGAATCATCGACGTCAACGACTTTCAAGATTTCCTCCACTGTCCCACTTTGGCTGAGCCACTAGTATAATCCCGTCGGCCCACAAAGCTCGTAAGGCTTAGCTAATTAGCCTCGCTTGCTAATTAATAATTAACATTACGATTCAGCGAAGTCGGCCGCCGAGGCACGGCGACAAGAGCTCGACGACATTCAATTTTTCCGAGTGGCAACCCTTGGGCGCACGTGCTCGCTTTCCTCTAGTCGCATGAAAGAGCCTCGCCATCACTGGACGAACCTACAAACGGAAAATGCTGATGCCAAAGATACTTGAACTTTCGGACCTCAAGGGAGACTGGACCTTGGCAATGAAATGGTGAAGAAAACTCAACTGGGAGTGTTAGAATTTTTCATGAATCATCATTATTTGGAGGAAAGTTTGGCACAATGTTTTCGACCAATAATTGACATTTTTTTTTTTTTTGACAATGAAAGTCACATATTGAGCATGTGCGTGCAAAATCTTGTATGACTCGATAATATTCTTATTGAATTGAGTGGGTATGATTCGTATTTCTTCGTTATAAAAGCTCCAATTTATCTTTGTTGTGTCCGGATTTTGTGGCTTCATTTCATTGCATAAAATTAAAAAATTTTATTATATAATGAAATAATAAAAATGATTTTAAATAAGACTGGAAAGTAGTAATAACAAATGGAACTTGAATTTTTCGTATTTTAATTGAGAACGAAACATTACAATATAACGTTAACAAACTGCTTACTCGGACTTTCGAAATTCCCTAGAATGATATTTTTCGAAAAATATTTGCTCACAAGATATAAAAGTCAAATACTTCTTAGACATCATTCAGGAAATATTAATATTAAATTAAAAATGATATTGTTTGCGAAGCATTTATTTAATTAAAATCGAAATCCTTGTGCATTTGTTCGCAACAATGCTTATAATTAAAATTTATTTCAAAAAAGTAAACTGTACTAATTGGAAGTTAAAAAATTAATTTAACTTGATAAAGATGTTATGTATAATTAGCATAAGAATTATAAATTTTCGAAACCAAAACAAATAGTTAATTTTCTCCTCATACACTTCCCATATATATGTCAATGTTTAAATTAATAATTCTTGGAGAAAGATAAAAAAATTTATAACAAAAGTTCCTATGGCAACAAGTAAAATTAGGAGAAAATATTCTTTTTATTTAAAAATTTACTTTCCTCAAATTAAAATTTATTCACCATGTACAAACTCATTAATCTTGACAATGAAATTCATAAGGAAATTTTTATTTTTCTTTTCTTTTTTATTCATAAGTAAATAAAGTTTTGGAATTTTAAAACAATTCAAATTTAGAAGCATTTTATAAGCACTTCAACTAGGTAAAGAATAAATATAATAACAATAAGATAAACTATAATAATACAATTGTTACGCATTGGTCAAAAGTTTTTCTGTTCATAATGTAACCTAATCATCGTAATAATTATTATCATATAAACGCAAAAAAGTAATCAAAAATTCCATTTTGAATCATTGTTCACTTTTAATCGATATCTTTTATAAAGTTATTTTTAATTAAAACTTTTAAATCCGTAATGTTTTAATTCTTTTTCCTTAATTAAGATATTAAATTAAGTATTTATCAAGAATATATGTTGTCTAGGATGATCGATAGAGTTTTAATTGAATAATATTTAACTTTTTGTCAAATTCTCTACATGATTAATAAGATAATGACCTATTAAACTTCATTCTTACTAGGATAATATTTAAAACAACAAAAAAAACAAAAATTGGTTTCATTAACAATGCTACATTATATACAAAATGAATTTTTTAAATTAAAAAATACTATTAAAATACTTTTAGCAATGAGATCGATGTAAATTTGAACTGCTGAAGAATAGTCGATTATGTAATTAATTAAAATTCAACATTTAAATTTAAGAAAATAATTGCATTTAAAATTTGTAAAATTTATTCATTTTCACAATGTGTTTATGGTTATATCGAGTAAGGTCATAAATTTTGTGTAACTTCAGTGGAAGCTTCGCATTACACCGACACTTCAACTATTTACGATTAAATCAATAAATGAAGAATGAAATTTTGATATTGCTTAAATACTTTTTTAAAATGATTCGATAAACTATTTAAAAAAAAAAAAAAAAAAAAAAAAAAACAACAACAACAACAACAACAACAAAATACAAATTAATTCAACTGCATCGCGTAATTTTATTCAATGTGCGAAAACGAAAATAATTTGAATTGTTTAAGGACGTTTTAATAATAAATGAATGAAATAAAAAATTAAAGTAAAAGCCTTTACTGTCAAAAATTTCGAGAAAGAAGTATATAAAATGAAAATCGAGTTGTTATTCCACGTTTCATGAAATACAATACTCTCATTTAAAACGAAAATGCCACTAACAATTTTTAGTATAAAACAATAAAGTTTATAATAATAAACTACTTTTATTCACATAATTTTGTAGCTTCTTTTATTTTTATAAAACATTTATAATTTAGAATGTTTTTTATTGCTTGAAATTAAAGTAAATAAATCTCTCTGTATATTCTGAAAAGAATCTCGTGTTTTATTTCAATCAAATGTATTCTTAGAAATACTATAAATATTTAATAAATAAATATATAATAATCCCACGATACGTATATATCTCCATAAAGATTATTGTAAAAATTTTAATTAATGCTAATATACAAACTGACATAAAAATCTTTAAAATAAGAATATGAAATTAAAGCTCATTTGTTTGTGTTTGCACGTGTGCGCGTGTGAGCGTGCGCTTGCGTAAGAGTGACATAGAGACACAGAAAAGGAGATATAAAATTGTAAAATAATTCATTTATTATTATATAAAATTATCGTTCTACAAGTTATAACTATTATATTTTATACATAATCTAGAGTACGATTAAAATAAAGCTTCTTGTTATTTATATTTGTAAATAAAAAATAAATAAACATTAATGTAATATCGATAAAATGGAGCTTTCCACGAGTAAAATCTTCTTTGTTTTTTTAATATCATCAGGTATTAATACTTTCGAATATGCATTTTACCAATTATATATGTATATATATATATATATATATATATATATTATCTCTTGTAAAGGGCAGTAATAGCAAATTAAATTGATAACTACAATTATGTAATTAAACTTCTGCGCGTGCATCAATCAGATCATAAGACCCGCACAATTCAGTATAATACTGCTGGTAGTTACAAATATTTATTTATTGATAATAATATTGCATTTTATTCGGCATACATGTATATTAAATTTAATCATTTGTTAATCATTTTCGACTCAGCCATCATTTTGGATGATATTTTTCATGTCGCGGAAATATTTCAATCTGAAATAGCGAATGGAATTTAGACAGTCATTTCTTCGAATTTCGATAAAATGTACGTCATAGTGCACGAGTTTCTACTATTTCAAAATTCAAGGCAACACCGTCATAAGAAAGCAGTGACACATTCGCGTAAATGGCAAACGATAAATTTTGCCAAACTCAAACGCATACAAATTTCGAAAATCAAGAAAATCGCTCTACTACGTCAAAGTAATTTAATTTTCTGTCACAACATAACGCATTTGGTATATACCATCAACTAACGTGGTTCATTTGTATGTAAGATAAAGTACGTTTAATTAATGTAAGCAATCTCTCTCTCTCTCTCTCTCTCTCTCTCTCTCTCTCTCTCCCTCACGCGCAGATACGCACGCACGCACACACGCACGCACACACACACAAAAACCCTTTACTTTACGCGCCTTTTTTGTTATATAAAAAATTATTTCATTTAATCTATATTATTAATTTGACTTATTTGACATACAAAGTATTCCACTAATAAGATATTTATAAGCTTTATTATATAATTTTAATATTGTAATATAATTTTAATATAATTTAATTACCATTGTAATATCTAAGTGAGTATAACAACAACAATTATTAAACCATTAATAATTAAGAAGCAAATATCTTTATAATATTTTTAAACTGCTGCTCATCCCTTACGAAATAATACATTCCTATAAATCATAATCTTTACGTGCATAAAGTTGAATAATCACATATATCAATATAAAGGTATAAATATAATGTTCTGTTGTACTTGTAACCTGCAATATCAGTATAAATCAATGTTATATCAGGAGTTAATTAAATTAATATATGTTAAGCATGCAAACGCGAGCTAACGTGATCGTCAATAAAACGCGGCAATTGCAATATGTGAGCTGAAATTCCGATCGAATCTGGGAAACGAGCGTGGTTGCCTCCATCCACGAATTAGCCCACCGTTATTTGACGTCTTTCCGTCGTTCTCCATAGTCTCCGATCTGTATGATACGCGTCCTCTCCAAATCTTCGTTGATCAACCAACGAGTCGCGCACGACTTTTTCCTCGTTGTCGCAGCCCGTAGCAGGCTGAAAGAGACGCCGCGTCCGAAATCGAAGATAGAGATATGAATATATGTATATACAGTGACAGATGAAAACGCCTGGAGGGAGGGAGCAACGACGTCGATGGGTGGTCCGATTAATTAAGACCGTTATGTCCCATTATTCGGTTGGGAGCTAAGGGTCTTTTAATCAGCCGCCCCGTCTTAAATATTCCTCCAAGTGATCCTCGGGACTGTCTTTAGTGGGCTCCGTCACTCAACAGGGATAATCGGCCGCTAAGCTTGCGAACGTACTTGATTGAGCGATGTAGCACGTGTCCACAACGTCGGACGGCCAACTTGGGCGAGGCGCCAGAAGCACTTTCAATTTGCGGCGCCGTACCGACTCGACCGCTTCGGTCGCTAGGACTCCGAGCCGGGGCTTATCGGCCGCTCTATTCCTTCGACGCGGCAGATCGCGCCGTTTCTCAAGCCCATACGGGCCGGCATCGGTGCGCTCCCTCGACCCAAGATGGACGCACTGATCGACTGTCGGGAGTCCCTCGTACGAGCGCGCAAGTTTATTTTAAGTTTGAGGACGATTGCGATCGTAGACGCGCCCGAGATTTTAATTTGGCCTATATTTGTTAGCCGTCGTATCTTAAGAAACGCGCTACTATTAGTAATTTACAACTTTGGAAACTCTCGGGGATCGTCTCCCCGTGCTGTTTTAAAATTAAACGGCAAACTATAGCGCCATTGTCTCGCTGCCGAATTTTTATTCCCCTTAGGTTTATTATAAGTTTATTACGAGTAGAAAGATACGATTCGTGACGGGATTCGATAAAACTAAAATCCGTTTTATAGTCTTATCAGTGTGAAGCTTCAAACCTTCGCTAATGAAGACATTCACAAAGAGTTAAATATTATCTAGCTGTGACGTTATTTTTTGAAATCGCAACAATGATTGGTCGAGCGATTCTTCGAGCACTTGGAATTAAGTATTCAATGTTAATGCCTAGGGAATCTTAAAGGTAACGAAGTGCATCGCAATTATCATTAGATTCATTGTCCACGAACAACAATGGCCGGTGGACTTTGGATTTAAATATATTCGAAACGGACATTCGTTATTGAATTAAAGATAGTTTGTTTAATTCGATCGGCCGGCATCCGGAGTAGAATAACGGGCGGCGAAAGCATTGCCGTCTCAGTTACTTAAAATAATACGAGGAGAACTCAAGTGAATCCGGTCCGCTGCTACCTCTATAAAAAGCCAACCAAGACTTTAACTTTCACCGGCGTGGTAAGAGAACGAAAGGCGCAACGCAATCACGTGACAGCGAGGGTTGCGCAAAAAATTGCACAACCAAACTCTCGTCTCGAATCAGGTTGGAGCTGCGGGAAGCGCATATAAATGCTCGGGGAGGTAATAAAAGAGGAGATTCGATCGCTTTACGAGGCTCGACACGCACGAGTATGGAAGACATGGCGAGGAAAGTTTCGAGGGAAGGTGGTGCCGGTAACGGTGCCGGTGCGATTCCGGCAAAACTTACCCGGTCCTCTCGAGCCTGTCCCCGACAAACTCCACACACTTTATCGAATATCGCGTTCGCGGCCGAGGACGGATACGCGATGCTAGACATCCGGCCACCACCACTACCACCACTACCACCACTACCCCTTCCGTGACGTCTGTCGTTACATCTTTTATCTGTCGCGGGGCAAAGTTCGCGCGAGAAAAGGAAACGACGAGTCGAGGAGCAGCCAAGTTGAGGATCATTATGCATTGTGTTAGTCGAGGAAAGAGCCCGGAGGTACGGAGAAGTGACTCGTCCTGTGTCCTTTCGAGTCACGCCCTATCACAAGCCAGTGCTTTCGACTTTTCCATGCGCCGATTCGGTTGTTGTCGCGAGTGACAAAGTGCGCACTACCGATATATAAAAAATATGCCAGACAAAGCTTATTAGATTTTATATGACATGACGTAGTCGAGAAATAAGCGTAAAAAATTAATTATTTCTGTTTTTTTTTTCTTTTTTTTTTTCATTGAGTCGATAATAAAATTGCATTGACTGCGAATTATAATCCCTACAATAACGGAAATTATAACTAATAAAATAAAAGCATTTTCACTCTTCTCACTTTACATGAAGCATTCGACCAACGTTCTTTTCTCGATCGATAATATAGTTTTTCATACCACTATATTTAAGCTTTTAATTTCGTGTTCCTATAAAAAGTATAATATCGAAACACAAATTCGATTGTTCATTACCAAATTATTTTCTTTATTACATATATATGATATTGAAAACTTCCTAAAATTACCAATTAATTAATCTAGAATTATGAAAATTGAATAAGAACAAATCATTTAAATTATTATAATTTATCTCATTTATAAATATAAAAAGTCCTGAATACTATCATGTCATCTAGTCTATCCAAAATTTTTAATAATATAAGCAAATATATACATTATCACATGAAAAAAAAAAAAAAAAAAAAAAAACATCAATAATTCATAGTTATAAATACCATTTATATTACATATATTTTTATGTTATCTTTATAATTATTCAAAGTTTTATAAATTAGTCTAATAGTGCTTTTCCATCTTTAATAAATCACGATATCCTTTATTTGGAAGTCCTTTAATATGCACACTTGATATGAATAACCAACATCTTTCGAATTAGATTCACAATATTGGGAATATATTACTTTAACAAATAAAATTCATTTAAATGAAAAAAACAACGGATAAAAATTTTCAATTAATTGATTAAATTCACCTCGTGCCAACTATATAATTTATTACAGTTAAAACAAAGAAAATATTTATAAATTCCGTTTTATAATGTCCAACTATCCCGTTAAATAATATGTACTGATATATTTTTTATAAAGCAAGATAATAATAGCCGAGAAGTTTGCATAAGTATTATTTTAACAGACGAACAAAATTAAATACAATTATAAAAACTTTGAATTATTAATATTAATGTTTAAATAATAATGAAAAGCAATAACAATAATTAACGACTTAGTTATTATATTATTTTAATTATTTGAATTATTATTTATAATACATTAATTATTTTTCACATTAAATTATAAAAATAATATTTGTATTGAAAATAATTTAAAATGTTTATTTATAATGTATGGAAATTTCATAAACATTAACAAAAATATGTTTTTTTTTTTTTTTTTTTCATTAATGAAATATAATAAATTCTACCATTCTAGCATAGAAATACAAAATTTATTTTATCATTTGCAAAGCTAATCACATAATAACTATAATAACAAACTAATAACAAATTAACTGTCTATTAAGCTAATTTTACCTGCATAATTTAGAAAATAAACGCGTAAACAGATATTTTTGCGATACATATAATCGTTGACACCATGCAAAACTTTGAATAATTTAATTATAAGCAAATAACTCTAATCATAAAATACTTGAATGGATATAAGAGCAAAATCTAATTATGATTTATAATTATATATTATTATATTAACTTTTAATTAAAGCAACCAATGATACATACTTTTGCACATATTGCAAAGAAATTTAATTATATTTCATAAACTTTTTTTATATTGGGTAAATTAAATAAGCATTAGTTAAACTATTTACTTGAAATATATTATAACGCTTATTTATGAGTATTTCCAACTACGGAAATAAATATTAACGTTAAAGGAATTGTAAATTTGTAAAAATGATAACCGTAAATCAGATAAATAGTATTGCTATTTAGGCATAAGTGTTGATTCGTAGATGAAATTTTCATAAAATAATATTCACATTATCGTATGAATATTTAATTTAATTAAAATGTCAAAGATATATTAACTGCTAGTTCCTTTATCCTTCTATTCAAATTTTAATATAAATATAAAATTATTAATCTAAATTCTCGTTAAAAAATATATAGAATTCATTTCTGGCAAATGAAAGATAATATTTGTTTTAATATGTAATTTAAATAGTCCTTGAAGTTGAACACCAAAATTCGATAAATACTTTAATACAATAATATATTATAATTAATAAATGTAATTAATACATTATGCGTATTTGTAATATGTAATAAGCCAAAATTACGTTCGTGTTCACTTACACAAGAGAATTTTAAACCATAATTTAAAAAAAAATATCAAGCCAACGAGGTAAATTTTTCTTATCTGATAACTACAGAAGAAGAAGAAGAAGAAAAATCAATACAATAGATTTAGATAAAACATTGAAATTTTAATCAAAATTAAATCAATGACAATGAACAAAGTTAATTGAGATACTATTATTATCTATGTCAATTTTAAGTAATTAATTAAGAAAAAGAAAGTATGATACGTTACTATCGCGTTAGAATATTTAGATTTATTAGTCATATATTTAGAATAATCCAACAGATGAACATATGAACAATCGACGTATGTCTTACGTAGTTTATGTGTATGTGCATTTGTTTAGAATTTTTAAAAATTTATAAAAAAAAAATTTATAAAAATTCAATAAAATATTTACTAAGAAATCTAACCAAACTTTGATATTTTCTAATAATAATTCTCGCGTTGCTTTAAAGTCGATAACATATTTATCTATACACGCTTGCAAGTCTGATTTATGCCTTAATATTATCCAACTATGATAATCAGCTGTTATCTCTGTACGTTGATTGTTAATTAATGAAAGTACGAGTATAGGTTGTCAAGACAACAAGGCCAATATTAGCTTTAGTATACTGAGGAATTATGTTAAAAGTACGTATGCCAATAATATTCTACAAGTATTAGAAAACAGCATTCCAAAATATATTACAAAATTTTCGATGCTCACTTTTTTAATTAATAACTTTTTACCCAAAAAATTAATAATTATATTGATTATAATCTCGTGAGACAGCAATCCCTCATATTTACCAATTAAAATGCCAATATAATAGAATTTACAGTAATAATTTCTCCATTTCTTCTTCACTAGTCTATAATATTTGATAGAATCTGTCTAAATATCTGATGATAAAGCACAAAGTGTTGTATCAATAATAAATTGGCCGTTATACAGCAACAAAATATTCCAACGAGATAAAGATGATGATTGGCTAATGAGTCTAAAGAAAAGTTGGATTCGTATTAAAGACAAACAGCATTAGTATTAATAAAGTATTGTATCTCTTGGCAAATAACATAAAAACTCGAAAATTCTATTTGATATTTACGGAGTTCAGCAATCAATAAAATAAATTTTTACCTAAATTACTTTAAACTTATATTACAGAATTTATTATCACTTTTCATCTGATTTAATGTGAATAAATAAAAACTTAGGATTTCATTAACGGACGTCTTAATTTAAGAGGGCTGCCACTAAAAAAAATTAAAAATTTCGCATATTGTCATTTTAATCAATAGTCACATAACTGATTAATAAATTATCAATATGTAATTACTCATAATAATAATATTGAGCGATTGTCGTTGATATTCAACCAGTAGATTTGCACGAGTCTTGAAAATTCTTTCGATGTAATGTCTTACACTCTCATAATAAAGTTTATTTCACATTTAATGCACTTATTTCTCTCGGAGACTTTTAAGAAGCATTAGACTTTTCCCAGAAAACTTAAATAATTATTGTTCAATCTCTTAAACAATACTCAATTTAATAAAAAAAAAATAAAATAAATAAATAAATAAAAAAAAAAAGGAATAAAAAAAGCTCCGAAACAAATATTACTATAACATCTATAGTTTTCACTGTTGTTTTAATATAGAAATATGCTTCCTTCGATAGACCATTGTCTTAAAATTTTAGTAATACTTGGTAAAATTGATGGTACTTATATTTTTAATTGCCATTGATTTCAATAGAGGCATTAACATAATAATTCCCCGTTATTTTAAGACTTTGCAACTATTCGACGCGTTGGACATCCGACAGAATTTCGATTTGCTAATTTGTAATGATCGATTTGGATGAATTGCAAGAATCTGTAGACCAACGAACAAATAAATGGCATTACAGTTTCTTCGAATGGCATTCTTAATGAAATTTAACTAATTTAAAATTGCAAAATGTGTATAACAGGGAGAAGAGCGCGAGGAAAACTTTCCTAAGATACTTTACTGTAAGTCCGAATTTCCTGCCGAATAAAAGCGCATAATCTAATGCGAACAAGAGAAAACAAGCGACTCACCTGCAATACAACGGCTTCTTTTCAAAATTGACAATTAAAACTTCCGCGGCATATCGGAACATACATTCGTGCGTTTCATATGCAGTAAAAGTGCGTCATCTCCTTAAATTTTTTATTCGCCGTGAAGCAAAAAAAGCGCCCCTTAACTCGTGGGAGACACGACTGCGAGTCTGCCTTGTTCAGCCCTTCCAAAGACCAAACGTTCGACAATAATCTCGATAAGCATCTTCGTCTTCGTCGCCGTCCCTTACGCCTGTCTTTCCCTCCACCCGCAGACACCAGAATTACGAGGAAGGCGAAGTGAGCTCGTCGAGCGAAAGGCAAACGATTCCATGCACAACTTCGCCAATGGGCCCTACGAATGCCGGGAGAAAAGGGGGAGAGGCTAAACGTAAGGCTTCGATGGAATTCGAGTCGCCCGGAAGCCAAGGGACGTCGGGCGCGATGGGCAGCGGCTCCGGAGAAGGTGGAGCCCGTACGCGGGTAGCGCGACGTTTGAACTGTGGCGGCCTTTCGCAGGGTAAATGTGACGCGGGCGGCCGCGCACATGCGCCTCGCCAAGAGTCGACATCTCCCCCCCCCCCCCCCCCCCCCCTCCCCCCCCCCCCCCCCCCCTTTAACGAGCTCGCATGACTTGGCATCGACGACGATCCTTCGGGGGTGGCAGCGATCGTCCGGGGGCAAGGCACGCGGTTCTTCGATCGTTGGTCTTCACTGGGGCTCTATGACCGACAAAAATTGCAAGCGCACCACTCGCGGCAACGACCGCCGGCGCTAATAATAAAGGGAATAGCGGATGTGTAAGGCTTTGGGGTGTGCGACCTCAACCCCAGATACGGACACCTGAGTCGCGTAAACATTTTGACTGACGTTAATCGGGATTTATTGGACGAGATCGACGACGAGATTCCACCGTTGATCATTGGCATCTAACCGATTGCCAAATCGACAAATCTTCTCAAATTCTATAATTCAGCTGCCTTACGACATATATCTCTATTCCGTTTCTGCTAGTCGGAAAATTTCTCCGATCCGTTAACATAAATGTTACATGGTTTTGTTGGAAAGTCTGCGAATAAGTTAACACAGCTGCTCTACTTTTACAAAATTTATGTAATCTTTCCCCCGTAATTCCCCCGTAATTCCCCCGTAATTCCCCCGTAATTCCCCCGTAATTCCCCCGAAACTCGAGTCATAATCAACGTATAAATATGGAAAGTCACTTTTATTACAATAATATTAATTAGAACATTGTAAAGACCGATGTGAATACGAGATATTTTGTCGAATTGTATTTTGACAATGGGTCAATTGTATAAACAAAAAACAATAACAAAAACAAAAACAAAAACAAAACAAGTATAAACAATACATGTACATTTTAGTATATACAGATTGTAATAAATAATCATAGTAATGTTAATTTTTACATTAACACAAGTTTTTTTTCGTCAAATATCTTAAAATTATTGAGAATACCTATCTAATTTATAGATTCTATGATGAAATAACTTTGATTTTGAGCAGGGCTTGTAAATATAATTGCAAAAACATGTAGAATCCTGTTTTAAAAACACATAATCATCATTAAATGATTATTCTAAAGGAATACAGGGAATCCTTGTTTCAAGAAAATTCTGTAGTAAAGTTATTTTTACATTTCAAATCCCCCAAAATAAGCAATGCTGCCAGGAGAATAGCGCGAATGATTTAAACATTCATGAAAATTATTAAGCAGCGGAGTAAGAAAATAATAAAACTTTGTTATTCAATATGAATTAGTAAAAAATTCTGGATCACAGACCTTTGGAGAAATGACCAGAAGTCAGTTAGAATTTTTGCGAATCCTCGCACTCCAGGCGCTTTAGATGCTTTGCGAGGAAAAAGGAAAACGAGGTGAGAGAAAATACACCGTTAAGATTTATGAAATTAAAAGCGTCAGTAATAAAAAGAGAAACAGAGGCATAAAGCCGGAGAAGGTCTTATTAGAAATGTTGAAAAGGTGCGCGGATGAAGGGATAAGTAAGCTACAAACGATGAGGCAAGAAGTTATTTCAACGCATCGCTTTTCCCGTGTATAATATGCGCAAAATATCTTGTGAAAACTCGTCTCTTTCTATCCTCTGTATGCAATATCTCTTTGTCCTTAATATCACCCAGCCAGTCTTCTTAAAATCCGTAGTTGCAACCGTCATTATATACTCGCAAACGTACATTCAATATTAAGCCAAAGTCCAAGCTGTGCCCGGGAAGATTAATAAAAATCCATATTATTTATCGTCAAATACATATATTCCGCTCGAGAGCACTTGAAATTCGCAACTATTATACTCCAAAGTCAATAGAACTATAATTTCCGGTACATCCTTGATAAAGCTCATAAACAGAGCTAAGCACAACAGTCTATGGCAGTTTCCTCGCGAATTAGAGCAATGGTAACGGAGGCTACTAAAATAACCCAACGAGCACAACTATTTCACTAATCGAGTAGACCACGATGCCATTTATCCAAAGCCACTTCTACAATTTTTCAATATAAAAGCGAGAAAGCAGTTGAATACGATCGGGCATAAAGCCGCACTACACGGTCGGGTGGGAGTGGGAGCGGGGAGGGGGTGGTAGGGGGAGGGGGGGCGCGAAGAAAGTGCTTTATTTAATCACATTTAAAAACACGTTATTCGATCAAATAGCTAACCGCGCATCCGTGATCTAGTGACTATTGGCAGTTACTCCAACTTCAAATCGTTTTACAGACTGGACGTGAATCCATTGAGCGAGCGAATCTCTCGTTCGCACGCAGAATGTAAATATTGTAAATGCTTTTTGAAGAAAATGATTACGAAAAATGTTCCAGAGAGCTAAGCCATCTTGGAAAAGCTAGCGATTATCCATTAGTCGGTCGATCCACAGGCAAAATGCTAACTCCTTCCCTCCATGACATCAAATGAAATGCCTACGAATATCATGATTTTATGATCCTCCATCGATCGACTAAACGGATAAAATGGATAAGCTGAATGACAATACGAACTTTTAAATGCGTCAAAAAGTAAAGTGATAGAAAAAAAGAAAGAAAGAAAGAAAGAAAGAAAGAGAGAAAGAATGAAAGAACGAAACAAGGTGATAATATTATTAAGAATTTGAAAATAAAAGACAAGTATGATTATGTAGGAAATGTTTTAAAAAAACTGAACAAGTATATATAAAAATTTTGTTTTTAATAAATTGCGATTTATTAGCTTAAAATTCAGAGTATATTTCTTTGGATAAATAATATAAGATTTGACTAAGAAAGCAATTTATGTATATTTTTATCAATAATAAATTCAAATAATAATAATAATAATAATAATAATAATAATAATGATAGAAATTCGTTTCAATAGATAAATTATGATTCTTAATGTTAATATAAAAAATGTTTAAGGAACCATTGTTTATTAATCTATCTATTGAAGGAAAAAAGTTGTATGATAGTTTGTTTGTTCTCTTTTTTTTTTTTTATCTCATAAAGCAAAAAACATATTTATTTATATATATTAATTAAAAATAAAGATTATTGATTGAATATCAATAACAACTAGAAGAGTACAATACATTATTAACACGAGGTAAAAGCTTTAATTATAATTAAATTTAATTAAAAATAAGTAGATTTAAAAATATTGCAATAGTGCATTGTGTAAATATGAGAAATGTTCAAAAATTTTATTTAATAAAATATGTTCATCCGAATATATCAAATGTTTGTATAAGAAGAAAATGTTTTTATGGCATAAGATTAAAACTTTAAATAAGTTATCCAAATAATTTCAACTAACCGAACACCGCGTATATTTAAAACAAATTTGTTACGTAAAATATGAAAATAAATTTAAAACATAGGAAAACTTAATATAAGTTGATGTTTGTCAATTCGGTCGCTAATTACAAAAAAATATTATTTTATTATAATCACTCTAATGAAAATATAAAGGATTTTTTTTTTTTTGGTTTTGAAAAAATTACTTAAAAGCTGAATATTATTATAAAAAGATGGCAAAACTTTTTATAAAATGTAAAGTAAATGTAAGAAGCAAAGAATTTTTGTTTTTTTTTTTCACACAAAAGACACAAATTCTTTGATTTATCATCTTTCTTCTTATATGAATACAATATTAAATGATAAACATAAAAGGGCGCTGAGTATTTTTAAATTAGCTTTTCAGCTATTTATCTTATTACTTAGTAATAATCTATACAATGAACTTGTTGTAAATGTAAATTAGTCTTAAACTAATTTATAAAAGAATATAGTATATGATAATTCGACGATAAATAAGGTAATATAAGGTCGTGTATGAGAAGAATGTAGACGTCCTTATATTTTCAGTGCAATGTTCGTCTCAGTTTTATCACCTCTGGACGTAACGAAATCTAATCGAAGGGCACAATCAATGTTACAAATGAAATTACATTTCAAAATATACTGTTTTTTTTTTTTTTTTTTTTTTTTTAACAAATTCACACGCTATGTGGAAAAAGGACTAGCATGCCTTTACGATATTTTACAATCGATTCGTTAAAATACCATTGACTACACAATTTCTAAATATGATTAGCGTAGTCAATATTAAAATCCATCCATAAATCTAAAATTTTTAATTACTCACTAATTAGACAAATCGTAATAGCAACCATTACCATTGATGTTTCATTGGATTTTAGTGAAAAGTATATATTAAAAAAAAAAAAAAAAAAAAAAAAAATTTCTATATTTCCTTAACTATAATAAAACAAGAATATACTTTGGTATGAGAAGAAAAAAAATCCATGTTCAATGTTTTACGTCAATGAAAACTTCACTAAACTATTAAATCGTAATGTTAAAAGTTGTCAATAAAAAAATTGTAATGGAAACTTTTATTTGTTTACGGGAAGTTACAATTTTCATAAAAAATAAAATAAAATAAAATAATATAAAATGTATACATGCGTATGTGTGGAGCACTCCGAAGCACACAAAAACTATGTTCACGTACAAAAGGAGCCATTAATATTTATCTTTTATAATATACTAGCCAGGCAAGGAGTATTAAAATATGATTTTTCAATGGAGCAATAATTTTTATTTCTTTTAAAATTTCTCTGCTATATTGGTCTTCGTGAAGAATTAAGATAAAGCAGTTTATTAGCTAAGCGTAATATAGAGGAGCACAACGATTCAAGAAAATTTATAAATAAAGTGAAAGCGCTAGTAATTTTTAAATCCAATAACCAACATACGCTTGAAGATGGTCGTATTACTTTTTGTTTCGTTATTAAAGATTATTTTATACTATTTATTTCATACAAAATTCTGAATAAGCAACGAAGTAATTGTTATTCTGCTTTACGTATTTCAAACCTCATCAATGAATAAATTTATAAATAAGATTGAATTTTTTTTTCTCTCCAGCTTATCTATTGACAATTTATTTATCATCTGTTATATGTATACATATATATATATATATATATATATATATATATATATATATATACGTGCCTGCGTGCGTTTGTGTGTTTGTGTGTGCGTGTGCGTGTGTCTACTGTATATAAAGTAACTTTATACAAAACTAATGATTAAATATTTATACATACACCTTAAAAATCTAAGTGACATGACTTTTTACTTTTATATCATAATAGCCGAGATACCCTCATTAGCTATCTGTGTATGTACGTTGAAAATGAATTCATAAATTATTTACACAATATCTCTCTACGTATCACAATACTAGGGCAGAGGAAATATTCACACCTTTAAAAATTGATATCGACTCAAATGAAAAACCTTGATGCATTATTTCCACCTTATCTTCCCACTATCTCTTAAATAAACCATACAAGGTCTTTTAGTGTTTCTGTGAATAAATCAGTGTATTCGAAGATCCATTAAATTGAATTTCCATGAAGCCATGAGGACCGGGGTTAAGGCGCTCGAGGTGCACGCCGTATAAATGTGCCTTTCGAGACAAGGCACCTCTACTGGGAAATTCGTCATTCGCCTCGGCAAGGTCGTAAAATTTTATCAAAGCCAACTTCGAACTCGAGCTAACCCTCTCTCTCTCTCTCTCTCTCTCTCTCTGTGTCACTGTCTCACATACTGTCCCTCTCTATCTTGAACTAAAAATCACTCGGACAGTTTGCAAGAGAGAAAAAGCAACAATCGAATTGCGTAGACGCGCAGGCGCAGCGCCGCGATTGCTCCCATGACATATCGGTGCTTTGCGGTTTATGTGTCACTGTCAAAATCGCCACTACCGCCGTCGCCTAGGAGAGCTGGCATCGACGTTTACGCGACAATAAAGAAATTTTAGAGCTTGCTCATAAATTGGCAGGTGCCGCTGGAGGATGGAGGTATTAGATCCTTTCATGTAGCGAAAGGGATAGAGAGATAAATCGAAATGAATTGTGCTTATACGGCGTGTTACCTCTAGCCACTTTTGTCAAGAAAAATGCGCTTTCGGAAATAATGTTTATCATTTTCTATACGCGAATAATGCGAATAAGCTTGCAAGTGCACATTGGACGGATACTATATGTTAACTCTCTTTTTTCCAAGCTTTTACTAAATTTTACATAAAGTACAGAATATCCACGACTATAATATTATCAAAATATTACACGACTTATTAGCAAATAAATGTGTCATTAGCAAAAAAAAATGGTTGCTATTACCTACTAGAGTTGTAAATACAATTACATGCCACCGATTATTTACCTTTTATTGAAAATATATAAAATAACATACAGATATATTAGATTAATTAGATCTAGATTACAAGTAAATTTTATCGTAATTATGACGTAAAATTTCATTCTCAACATAACAACGTAAAATCTAATATTTAACTAATTTTACTTGCATAGAGTATAAGAAAAAAATTTGCAGCATACTACATTATTAAATTCTGCGCTTTAATGAAATGCATTCATCGTTTTAAATTTTGTATAAACTGTATTTGTACAAGTACGACATTTACCTGCTTAACCTTACCTACTGTATAGTTGATTGCTCGATAAAATAAGTCACATTTAATAATGATGAAGTTTGTAAATAATAGTGATTACGAAATCACACTAGTAAATAGATAAAGAAACCGGTAACTAAAATACACGCGTATCGCGTTATTCCACAGGCGTTACGGAAGAAAAATTTTGAATAGCGCGCGAAATTTATATTCTTAAAAAGTCACCAATGTCAATGAGTACACGTATCTGGATATCTCTCTCTCTCTCTCTCTCTCTCTCTCTCTCTCTTTGAATATGTTCATTCGCGCTTTGTGCACGCACACTCGCGTATACTTACACGTGTGTGTGTGGCGGGAGGTGTGGCGGGGGGATAGGGGGGAGGGGGCACGCATACACGCATACACACATATAATACGTTCGCAGTTAACTTTATGCAGCTCTTTTGTTAAGCTGCTGTCGCTTTTCACCCGCAAAACCACGATTCTGTTTGCCTTCCTCGTGCATTCTATAACTCACCTCACGAGTCATACATTCTTTCTCTCACCTTTTCCTCTCTATTTTATTTATTTTCTCAATTCTTTCACATTCGCCAGCATTGGCTTTAATTTCGTCTTTTCACCTATTACAATAATATTGAAAATTGAACTATCGCTCATTTCATTGTATTATTACTCCGTTTATCATTCATCCCACCGTAGGTAGGATTTGCTTTTTGCTTAATTCCTGATTTTTCTAAAGTACATAATGTGTATATGTACTTTACTGTTTACTTGCAAACGATGTGCGATTTTGTCGAAAGTTAGATATAAGAAGAAAGCGTCACAAGTAACAACAAATTTTTCAAAACACAAAGTTTATCGAGCGATGGGTCATTAATTAAAATATAATAATAATAATTTATAATAATTTAATCTTAATTTGAATCTTCACATATTATATGTGATAAAACTATAAAAACTTGATGAGGTTGATTAAAACAAAATTATTATATAGAACAATATAATACAAAATTAGACGATTGAATTCTGTATATCAAGAATCATTAAATTTAATTATATTATCGTAATACAATGAAAGCAATGTTGGATAAAGAATTAAAATAATTTTTACGTATATTAAATAAAGGATTTTCTTGAGAACCAAATAAATAAATAGAATCTTATAAGGCTTCAAAAATTTTACCTGAATATAGTTAATGGAATAACAGACTAACGAATATCGATTGCGACGGATTATTCACATGGAAATACATAGTTCTACAATATATACACATGGAAAATACTATCCGAATTTCCATCAACGTCAACCTCGAACACTGTTACCCGAGGGCCAACGATTGTTTACAATCTTCAAATTATAAGGCGACTTAAATATCAATGAAATAAACAATAATTTTTAATTTCTTCAAATTCAATTTTACTGTAATGGACGCAAAAATTTTTTCCATAACGAATTAGCTTATTACCATGGCATTGCCTTACAAAATGCAATATGTATTATTATTATATAAATATATTAGACTTTCAAACAAATTCTAAAGTCTTATAAAATTATTAATTACTTAAAAAATTCATGGTGATATATAATTAAATTGTAAAAATGCATTAAAATAATCAACTTTGCTTAAATGAAAGCGTGCCAACACTGAATTATAAAATGTAAAATGAGTAATAAATAATCATAGATATTGCTGTAATCAACTGAGTATGGTATATATATATATATATATATATATATATATATATATAAGATAATAGGAACAATATAATTAAAATAATTAAAAATAGACGCGGATCATTATGTATGAACTGTTTTGAAATACAAGATGAGTTTTTGAAAATATAATCATACATTCGAAATTAGATAATTTAACTATATAAATACATATTCATGTATATTCTCTATTAAAACTAAAATAATAATTACGAAAGTATACGCTTGAATAAATTAATCGACGTACAAAAACACAACTATGTTTGTCTAATAATAACCCGAAGAACAATATTTTAATCTGCTTCACAACTCGGAGTCTCGGTATCGAAACAACATGAAACATAAAATTTATGAAAATAATTGACATTTATATATATAATTGTGCGTGCGTGCGCGCGCGCGTGTGTGTGTGTGTGTGTGTGTGTGTGTGTGTATTTAACTATTGCCTTACATATTTTTTAACATTCTTTCAAGAGATGAACATTCTTTTATAAATACCTCCATAACTACGGATAAAATGCGTGTGTTTTTTTTTTAAAGATAAAAAATATTCTTCTTTCAATTTAAACATTCTTTTAAGAACTGAATATTCTTTTATATATAACATAATCACCCACAAAAAGTAGTAAATTACATCATTCTTTTCATTAAAAAAAAATTAAGATATATATATATATATATATATATAAAACAAAAACTTGCTGGAAAAATTTTATTTAATAATAGTAATTGATAAATTCATTAAAAAATATACTTTTTCAAAGTTAAATATAATGTTGATTGTCTCAAAGAAATCATATAAAATGTACATAAAACTGGACTATTCTTTATAAAGTTTTTCATTAGCTAAAGATTCAACTATGATTAAGATTTGTAAAATGGTGTAACGTTAGTAAAGTAAAAAGCAAACTAAAAACTAAAAAAATATAATACGCATCATTACGTAATGTCATCATAATGGATTTTTTAATTTTTCGCCACTGTAGCATCCCACTAATTTTTCGTAACGATACATATAATTGCACAAAGTTAAGTGACGCATAATAAAAATAATAATTAAATCCTTGAAAAGTTGCGTAACTAACTTTTTAATTTTAAGTTGTATTTGAAAAAGAAATAAAAAGAATTTTCTACCATTGTCTTAGTCAAGTTATATGTTAAAAGACAATCGAGCGACGTCTTGGCCACTATTTTCAAAATCCACGTGCATAATGCAAACGAATAAAAATGCGCTTAACAGTCGACAAGTCCAGATGAAATAACCTTATTTGTTTTGATAAATATTAGAGCAAGTGAGGATCACTATCAATATGTATTATTGATGATAAGCGAGATTGGCAGTCGCAAAAATAAGAAATAAGTATGCAATCGATGCTTTTGATTATGTATACGCGCACACGCACGCACGCACGCACGCACGCACGCACGCACATATACCTATGTTTGTACGTATGCCTGTGGGTGATTGTGCGTCGGCACGTGCCTACACGTATGTGTCAATACGTGCGTTACATTGTATGTAAACTAACAACATTTTGCTACAAAATTCGTAATCTTGTCATACCCCAGTCCCATCTCATGCCATTTTAGTGGATAAACAAGCATATTGGCTAAGGTGATAAAGCGCAAGTCTGAGTACAAGGATTATTATAGTGAGAAAAATTATATTTAATTTTAATAAAATGATATATAATACAGTTGCATACTTCAAAATAATTGATTTCATACAATTATGAAGTTGATTTAATAATATATTTATTATGTATTATTGTATTTTATTAAAGACTTATAAAAATAAAGTATTTTCTATTTTACATTAAATTTATATCGAATTACGTAATCAATAATAATGGGATATGCGTAAGCGTGTAAATATACCAATCGGCTAATGATAAATTAAAGAAACTTAACGAGCGACATTAATAAAACTGAATATAATAGAATTTTTTAAAAGTATATATCCTTGTGAGCTGTATTTAGAAAAAAAAAACCTAGAATATTTTATCGAAAAAAAAAATATATATATATATATATATATATATATGAAAGCAAAACTATTGATATCATAATTTTGATATTACTGATATTAATTTTAAGAAAAGACAATACAGCTATGATTTATGATAATAATAAAAACGATTTCTATATTTTGACCATTTACACGATTTATTTATTTATATTAGAATTTGGAAACAACAAAAATTGCATTGCACATTGTCTGCACTATATATTGTATAATATCTATATTATTTTTATCTATCCTATCATGTCCTATTATGTATACAGATGTATATATATTCTGTCTATCATCTATATTATATTTTAAGTGATTATTCAATATTATTTCGGTTTTTTTTTTTTTTTTTTTTTTTTTTTTCCCTTCCCCCCCCCCTATATATCTATATAACTATTGGTGGATATTTTCTTTTCAAGTCGTACATTTTTAATCTTATAAATTGCAATATAGCATAACAATATAAGACGTAGGTATTTGGCTAATGTTTTAATTAAGAATTGAAATTATTAATAATGAATAATCATATTGAATTTTGACTTATAAAAAGTTGTAATAATGACAATTTACTTTAGATGAGTTCACTAAGGAGGACATTACATTGTTTTCTCGATGTTTATACATTTGCATTTCCTTATTACATTTTCTGTGAATTTTCCAACAGCCTTCGCAATCTGATTATCTCTCCTTAAGACTTTCACGAAGCTGTGAATCCGGATAGGATGACACTCCATTATATCTTGTTCCGATTTAGGAATCCTCAGTATTTTCTCATAACAGAAATGCATCTCCGCCATCTCGGAGAGCTGTTTTGTCTGACAAGGATAAAATTTTCGAATTTCCAATTATACCGTATTTGTTTCTTGTAAATTTGAGAGCTCCGTAGGTATTGTTAAATATGGTAAATTATTTTTTAAAAAGAAATTTTATTTTTTGATTTTATTTTGAAATATTCAAATTTATTTGAACCTTTTTAATTATCCATCAATGAAAAATTATCAAAATATTTAGTGTAAAATTTGTTTAGAGATTAATTTTTCTGTGCTATTTGTTAAAGCGTAATTAATCTTTATTGACAGCAGCGCTATTAGAGAGAGAGAGAGAGAGAGAGAGAGAGAGAAAGAGAGAGAAAAGGAATATGTTACAAAAATTTTGCATATTGATTCGTATACAGTTTATTCGCTTTTACAGGTACTTCAATCTTTCACTATAATCTGAAAATTATCGAAATTTTTTTCTAATTAACTTTCATTAAAATCAATTATCTAGAGTTACTTTCATATAAACAATATACTGTACATATTAAATTCTAAATACAAAATATTTTAACAGTGATTTAATTTAGTATTAAATATAATATAGAGATATTCAAAATTTTATATGAACAAATAACGAATAAAGTTTACCCATGCACATACACACAGGCACACGCGCGCACAAACAATACGAGAAACGTGCATAAACTGTAACCCATTTCTACCAAATTATTTCTTTGTATCTTTGTATATATACACTACTTAATATAATTTTTGCAAAATTATATTTATATTTTTCAATTTTTCAGCATCCATTTAACAATGCAGATCATCATATTTATATAATCATTCATAAAAATAAACTCTAGAACAGTTTTCATAAATAACGTAGGCGTTCACCGTCGCATTTTTTTTTTTTTTTTTTTTTCCCCACTGAATAACAATAATACTAATGAAAATATTTTAATAGATTTAAAGACAATACTAGTTGTTGTTACAAATGTAATCAGTGTTACCATTGCTTACATTGTTCCCACGATGTTACTTAATCGTGTCAAATATTATGTCACTATCCGTCATAAGTACGTACCTCCGTTGGCCCAACCGTCATTTCTCATTCGCCGAGCAAGAAATGTTTAGTAGAAGGTTTAAAGTTACAAGAAATATTTTCCTTTTTCGCGCTGAATTGTTAATAATGCTCGGAAACAACATTTCACAGATTAATTGTCTTGCACAGGGAGAGCGGCACAGTAAAATCCATGTAATACGAAACGTATACAGTATTAAATCTTAATTAATCGATAATTTTTTATATAAAAATTTATAGGAGACATAGATATATTGTTTCCCTATACTAATTTTATTCAACAAGCGTTTGTTTTCAAAAGGAATATTATACGCAAACGAACGCGCGTTTATATGCGCATATAGATAAGACACACATGCGTAGATCGGGCATGAACATATGGATGCATACGCATGCATACCTATATATAAATATAAATAAATGTATTTATACCTTGCGTATATGTATATATATATATATATATATATATATATAGATGTAGACAGGTAGAGGGTATAGAGAGGTGAGCGCGTGTGCGTTTGCGTAGGCATGGTATATAATAGTATAGGCTGGTTGTGCTTGAAACTTAAAATTCGCGCTCGTATGTACAGCCAATTGGCTTGATGATTTTCTGCGCAGAATCGAAATATTCACGATAGACACATTTTTCTTTGACTCCAGTAGCAAAGCGGAGGACGACGAGTTGCTGGATACGCTAACGCGAGGGTTCGGTTGGTCTGGGACTGTAGAGGCTAAGTGAGGTAGCTTTTCTAATTACGGTGTGAAAGGAAAGACACGCGCAGGGGGTTTGAAAATCATCGCTGAGAACTCGATTGACCTGCTCTCGAGGGCAGCTTACTCTGACTAACAATTATTAGGCTACATTGCGAGAGGTCGCCGGACGAACAACAAGATGAATATGGCAGACGAAGTGATCAATGTAGACGCGGAACCTATAAGCGACCCTATTATCGAGCCGAGTGCCCCCGATCTAAAAACGTGAGTTAGCTATGATGACGATTCACCCTCGTGGGATACACCCTACCCTTGTAGGGAAGATGATACATTATTATCAACACTGTGTACGGGTCAATGCACCCTTATGATTTATATGAAAACATTACAGTTTATGTCCCAAATGTTTCCATTATGATTGAGTGAATGCATAATTGCTGGAGAGTTGTTTATAGGATAACCGAAACGTCAGCAATATGTTTATTCTGCAAATTTTTCAGCGGATCTTTGTCCATTGGAATAGGTTCTTCCTACCTATTTTATTTAAGAGTTCGTGCCTCAGGGGCATTATTTTCTTTATTGTTTGTTGTCCGCTGCTGAGAGCGAATTGTTTTAAAATGTTTACCTTCCACTTGTACAACTGCATTGAGCCATGTTTTTTTTTTTTAAAAGCTTTTAACCTTTTTTATTGTTAAAATTACCGTATTAATGGATTTGTTACAAATAATGGCAATGATGAGCGATTCGTGTCATTTATCATAAGCGAATAGCTTGGGGATTTGTAAAATTTGTTGTACGTATAGAGTTAATATCGTGCACATGTATAAGATATTAGCAATACATTATTAAAGAAATATTAAAATAGTAAAATGACAAATTTTTAAGAAATATTATGCTTTTAGTTTGGCTGAATTGAAAAAGGAAGAAGCCAATCAACATTATACAGCGAAACAATATAAGCAAGCTTTAGTAGGATACAATCAAGCTATTGGTAAGTAATAGAATAAAGCCTAGCGATGAATAAAACTATTTAACGTCGTGTGTTTCTATGTGTCAATTACAGAATTATGCCCTAATATTGCCAGATATTATAATAACCGGTGCGCTTGTTTTATCATGTTATCCCAATTTAGAGACGCTTATAAAGATGCAAAAAAATGCATCGAATTAGATCCTACGTTAATTAAGGTATTTAATTAAAATTGTAAATTAGACAAATATGTATATCGAATTTTATAATAAAATTCTGTTTCGCGTTCACAGGCGTATACACGACTTATAAAATCATGTATAGTGATAGGAGATATTACAGAAGCTGAGACTGCAATAAGTAAGTTAGAACAATTAGAACCTTCAAAACAGTCGATTGTTACAGAATTAAATGAGCTTGCGCATTTGAAAAGATATGTTAAGGAAGCGGAAGACGCATATAAAATTGAAGATTATCGCAAAGTACAGCCAATTATTATAAATAAGTATTATCGAGGTAAGAGATTTCGCATTACTATTAAAAGAAAACATTTTATTTTATTAGGTTGTTTATTGTATGGATCGTTGTTACGAAGTTAGTCCATTTTGTGCCAGATTTAAAATAACGAAGGCCGAATGTTTAGTATACTTGGAAAGATACTCCGAAGCGGAAATTACCACAAAGTTAATATTTAAAAAAAATTTAATATGTGAGAAAATCATCAGTCGGAAACATTGAATACGTTTACATTTCTTTTTTTTTCCTTTTTACAGCGATGTTCTAAACATTGACAAACAAAACGTAGACGCTATATATGTGAGGGCAATTTGTTTGTACTACCAAGATAACATTGACCATGCATTTAAACATTTTCAACAAATTTTACGTTATGCTCCTGACCATGCAAAAGCCTTGAATAAATATAAGGTACATTATTTTAACAATTAATGACACGATATGATTACTAAAATCTAGCTTGCCCCTCTGGACTCGCATTATTTTTAGTCCCAATTAACGATTTTATCTATGTAAACAAAAATTTTAAAGTTACGCAAATGAAAGATGAAAGAAAAATCAATATCGTGAAAGAATATCGTCCCATTTAGGAATGTAAGTATCATTTGTGAAAAAAAAGTTGTGAAAAGCTTGCAATTACTTTTAATACATCTAACTTTAAAATAAAATTTATATTTAAAATGAACGAAGCTAAATAAAACTATATTTCTCAAAATTATATTTCTGTTAACCTCAAACAAATTTTAACATAAAATAACAATATATATAAAACAATTTTTCGCTTACAACTTTATTTACTACATTTATTTAAATCAATTTGTTGACTATCGAGCTAACTCAAAACAAAACAGACGGTACGGCAATTTATAATAAACTTTTTGTAATAATTAACATACGATTACAAAAGAAAGTTTTATAGATTTTGTTGTATGAATGATGTTGTATGCAACGATAAGTTAATATTTGTTATATTTATTTAGAAAGCAAAATTATTAAAACAAAAGAAACTAGAAGGAAACAATGCTTTTAAATCGGAGCAGTATCAAGAAGCGTACAGACTTTATACCGAAGCACTACTCATCGACCCTCAAAACAATATCACAAATGCCAAGTTGCACTTTAATAAGGCAACGGTAGCAGCAAAGGTGAATTCTATATATCAATATATATTTATATGCATACTACGTACATAGAACTGTAGCTACAATTAGATATTACCATGCCTAGCAGAATTTTTCAATACTCAATTGATTTAAATTTATTTTACACTAGCTAAAAAAATTAACAGAATCTATCGACGAATGTAACGAAGCATTAAAATTAGATAGCAATTATCTTAAAGCTATTCTAAGAAGGGCAGCCTGCTACATGGAACTTGAAAATTATAAGGAAGCAGTCTACGATTATGAAATAGCGTGTAAAATAGACAAAAATCGGGGTGAATAGAATACTTTTGCAAAATTTTATTGACTTTTTGATGATTGATATATAAATAAATCTTTAACACGATACTTTTAGATAATAAACGATTATTACTTGAGGCAAAAATGGCATTGAAAAAATCAAAAAAAAAAGACTATTACAAAATTCTTGGCATTGATAAAAATGCTTCGACCGATGATATCAGAAAAGCCTACAGAAAGCGAGCAATGGAGTATCATCCAGGTGAGAAAATAAAATATGTATAGATTAATCGAAGTAAATGCTCCGTTAATCTGCCTGTCAAAATATTGACCATTATTCCATTACAAAATTTAAGACACTTTTATATAAAAATAAAAATAAATTAATAAAAAAGACAATGTATAAGAGCAATTACAGTAAACAAGTACAGATTCTGATTCAGAGCGGGTTGAATATATAAAATACTTCCGCTATAATGAGCTTCGCTCGATTATAATTTATAACGATATATGTATATATTGATTAGTGAACCGACTAAATTATACAGTTATTCTGTAAATATGAAATTTATTATTTACATTGAAATAAATTAGAAATTGATTTAATCAATAGAACAAACAGCTAAAAGCGAACACCTTATTTAATAAGACTTGTTAAATATTACAACAGATCGACATGCGAATGCTACGGAAGGTGAAAAGAAAAGACAGGAAAAAAAGTTCCAAGAAGTTGGAGAAGCCTATGGTGTTTTATCTGATCCTAAAAAACGGATTCGATATGATAATGGTAATTTAGATGAAGCTGAGTGCGGTTTTCAAGGTAAAATTAAAAAAAAAAAAATAAAAAAAATATTCAAACTGCTTATATTTTATAATGATAAGATTTTTATAAAAATTCAAATTCAATTTGCAGATGTAGATATGAGAACAAAATTTGAAACATTCAGCTATCCTTTCTCCAGTGATTGCAGTCATTTTAAATTTTTTTGATCTTCCAATGCATTTGTAGACCATTATATACGAAAATGTTATTGTATATTAGCTTGCCCATAACCATCGTAATTTAGATAATAAACTGCGAATTCAAAACTTGTACTAAAAAAAAAATATATATATATATATACCATAGAAAATCTTGATGGTTAGAATAAAAACTATCAACGAAAACTGATTAATCGCTTCCTTACGACAAAATTTAATTGGAATAATTTAGAACGACAAGTGTAAAATCGATAATTATCCTTTGGAAATTTACGTTTCTAGGATAATAATTTTTAAAATTCTCCAAGTTCAAAAAGTTATATATATATATATACAAATTTCTTTTATGCAGATATTATGAATTTATTATTAATAACTTTGTAAATATAAATGAATAATTTATATTTTATGAAGGATTTCTATAAGGAAGCAAATGTAAAAAATACGCTGCTGTTTTCATAAGTGTGAAAAGAAGTTACAATGAATAAAGTGATTTATATAAGTGCTAGACATAAAGATTAAATCATTATAAGCAGAATAAAACTTTCTTCTGAAGAATGTAAGCTGTTAAGATACGCTCTTTTTTCACTTTAAAATGTATTCCAAACATAAGTTTTGGACGTTGGTTGACACAGCCTTGATTAATTTCATATTTCAAGACTTAACATTAAGAAATAAATTTGTGAATTTTTTCATATGAACTGAGTTTTATTGAAACTTAATAACTTTTCATACACAAACACAAGTAACTGACTTCTAGCGTCAGATCATGATTCGGGATGTTTTTGAAGAACCGTGTTGATTCAAGGAGGTTGATATTGAATTTCCTTAAGTATCTGTAAAATACGTTGCATAATTAGAGCATAATCGTTGTTTGTTTTTTCATATATTTCATTTCATGCAAACGTATCAAAATAAAAATAAAAAAAAAAAAAAAAAAACACTTAAATAAATTTTTATAAAAATTGAATTTTTGAGTTTGAAATTATTCGTAAAGCAGCAAGATGTTCATTAACGGCGGTTAATCAACATTTGTACGCTCACGCCATTCATTATATCAAGACATTAAATGTGCCAGAAGTTTCCAAAATATTATTATTAATAAGGTAAAAGAATTGGAAAATAATTTAAAAAAAAAAAAAAAATTTTTTTCATATTCATTTTACATTGTAAATTGTTGTAAATTATACCTCTAGTTCTAATTAATTTATCTAACATTAATTATTTACAAACTTCTAGCGCACTAAGCGTCAATTAAATCTATTATAAATCAAGTCACATTCTATATTCAAAGCTTTATCTCACCTATAATATAATAATAATAATAATGTTCACTCCCCCTCCAATCACCAACTCGAACGTCCAGTTTAGTTGAAAACGCTTTTCCAACAACTTGCAGTCTTCGTCCAGAGTCATAGTCCTCAATCTCAACGACGATCATCCAAACACATGAAACTCTTACAGTCTTACCAATATTTTAAAAAGAACGTACCATTGGGCATTTTGAAAATAATTAAATTTAACTTTTTAATAATATGAAATTATATTCATTATAGCTTTTACGAATATTGAACGGCAAGAACTTTTATGTAATTATAAAGGTAATTATAAACGCCTAATTACCTATTTATCAGATTGAAGGATAAAATCTACTCGTTAACCAATCAATTAAATAAAAAGAAAAGTAAACAAAATAAAACAAAAATCTTGGTAACAGAATATTATTGACACACTACGATATCAATAAAAGTATGTAAAATAAATTTGTACAACTACTTTGTCACATCGATAAAACAAAATACGTATATCATTGGTGCTTACAATTTACAAACTTTATCTTTGAAATCAATTGAAATGTTCAATGCCATTTTATCAATAAAATAACTGAAAAGAATGTGTCCAAGATCAAAAAAAAAAGAAAAAAACAACAACAACAAATAAATAAAAAACTAATTTTTCTCTTGACAAATTAAAAGAATAAAAGTAACAAATTAAACGATGAGTGTCGTTCGCATGAAACATTTCCAAAATGAAATGAAATGAAAGACTCGGCATCAATTGCATATATAACTTTATTTTTTTCATTTATTCCAGAACATCAAAAGTATATAATATACTAAAAATTAAGAACATTCCACTTCAAAAGATTCGCAGCTTGAAGTTGGACACACACCTTTCGGCAATAAATATACAATCTTTCTCTTTTTATGTATCAATCACCTTAAATTGTAATTCGTTTATCTTCATTCAGGTCACTCTGCACACAGACTTGATCCTTTGACTGAACATAAATAGCGGAATATTCCAGCTTCGATTGTTCATTGCAAGTTTGGTATATAATAATGTTAATGATCTCAACGAGGAAAATGAAAGATTATATTATGCATGACATAATCATCATACACGCTATTAATAAATTAAGCCGCACTTATTAAGACGCAACGGAACTTTTGCTTACCTTTAATAAAGAGATAAATAAACTAAGAGAAACAATGGCCAATCTTACAACAATACAGAATTGTACAAAAATGCCTCCGAAGAACGACGAATTACAAAGTGAAAAAACACGTAACGATGTTTATTATTATTTATCTTGCTTTTCTTATGCCACCATTAAATATCTGCTCGTTAGTAGTAATGCGTGTTTTTGTGTTCGTGCGCGCGCGTATCCTATTTTTCGCTTTTCTCGCAATTTTCCATGAAGGGAGACTCGGACTCGTGTGCAACAACAAAACGAACATTATTAGCAGCATCAAGGTGGCTTTAGATTTTTCCAAATTTCTTTTTACTTCTTGATTCGCAAATTCATCAAAACAGTGAATAGGTCGTTGAGATTGTGAGAGAGAAGAGCTCGATTCCTGATTTTCTCTTGTTTGTTTGTTATTTTTTTTCTAATTAAGCGCATTTCCTTAGTTAAACCGATCCCCTCCCCTTGACATTCTTTTATTATGTACAATTTTTGTTCTCTTTCGTGCGTCGTACAGGTTTTATTATATTACAGGTCTACAAAATACTACAAATCGAAGAAACGATTCATTCGTGACACTTAAATCAATGTCGCTTCACTTATTAATTTTTCACGTGGGATTTTTCGTCTCGTCATGATTAAATCTCTCAATTAATAAGAAATAACGCCACAGAGTCAGACATTTTCCTGTTGCGCAATCTATGATGATCTTTCAGCTGCGTGCGTGTGTATAGAAACTTTTCATCAACTACTTTTCTTACATTCGATTCGATATTCCATTTTTTCATTTTTATACAATGGCAAGATCTCCGACTTTTCAAGAGCAGTCTTCAACGAGCTATTTTATTTTCTTATTTAGATAATAAAAACAAACAAATAAATTGTAACATTCTCAATATTACAGCACGCATCTTTTATTATAGTTTTTTTTTTCTCTCACCATTTTACGTATTCATCCACGATAGATCTATAGAGATCTCGTAATCTCATCAGCATCAAACTTACACTTTAAAAATCATTCATTGACTGTATTTACAAATTACTCACGATCACTTCCAAATCGCTGCTTTGCAAGGCATCATTTTCTTTCTTTTTCAACAAAGATTATTCTCTATTGAGCTATTATACCACATTTTTCACGACACTGAAAATCTTAACTTTCATCTATAAAAATTGTGGTTAAATTCTCAAGGCAAGCGTCACACTACTAATACTCAACTGAACTCTCGGCCGATTCAGTACTTTTAATGTTTTTATGTTGCTTATTACGGAGAATCCAGTTCATACATTTTTTTAAAATTTACTAGCATTATGAAATTATAAAGTTGAAACAATAACATAATAATATTCCATTTCTTTTATGAAATTTAAAGAATGACGACGAATATTATTTAACCACTGGATTCCCGGGTCCTGTTAAAAAAGTAATTTTTATTAATCATTATAGTGAACGATTTGGAAGGGACCGAATTTAATGATACTTTTTATTTTCATAAAATGACAATCCAATGATCAATAAAACTTTCTGCCTTAAGCTACAGTTTTTACCTATGATCATCAAGCTAAGTCACGTTTTTATTTTTTTAAACTGTACAAACTAACGTTCTCTCTTGTCTTTTGTTGTATACAAAACATTCGATCATCTGCTCTCAGACTCTATTTCCAAGTGGGAAAAGTTCAAGCGCACATTAAGTTTTTCTCATTTTGTCAAATAACTGTGTCACACTCATGAAAGAATCAACATAATGCATCCCAATCTTTATAATCTTATTCTCTCTCTCTCTCACTCCTCTTTTTCTCATTTTGATGCAATCCATTCAATACAATAATAATACGATAGAGCATCAATAATATCAAATACAACTACACTGTACTTTTATATCATATATTGATATTTTTCCCTATTTGTATCTGGACTTTGACGTTTGCGAGTAAAACTCGATACAAAAGTTCGTCGCTTATTTAATTTTTTATCTTTATACGATAAGCTTTTTCACACAGACACATCCACACAAAAGCACGAGCAATGTTAATATATATTAATTTAATTCAGTCTCTAGTGTCAAAAGAACCATCCGACCACCCTAAGAATTCAGGGATTTCTCTTAAATATCAATCACTAAGATTTCTAAATAATGTTCTGAAGATGTCTTGAGAGAAAGAAAAACAAAAACAAATTGTATTATCTGCTTTTAAGGACTACCTGACATAAAAGGAAGGATTAGCAATTCAATTAGTAAAGAGTTCCCGTTGTATAAACTTTTTATATTTTTCATTTTTACTTATAATTTCTAATATCGATTCTTGACATTAAATATTATATATAAGCTACGTGTAAAGTTTCAAAAATGATGCACAATATTTAGCGTGTAAATCGAAATCTACGGATTCGTTAATAGATTAAAAGACTTCGAAGGACTGTAATTATATATATAATGGATTATTAAAAAATTCATAATTTATGAAAACTGCTTGGGTTCAATTACAAAATATGCCTGTGTAATATTGTTTAAAATACCGCATGGCACTTAAATCATATTTACTTTATTGATTATCATAATTTCGATAAATTTATTTAAATATTTTCAATGCTATATAAAAATAGGTTATAATAAATTTTTAATTGCTCTTTTAATTCTTCTAATTAAATATTCATATATTCAATTAAAATTTACGCCGCTGATTGCATTGTGAGAATTAATTAATTACTTAAAAAAAAAAGTTATTTAATCCAAAATATTCTGTTTTATATAAAACATAAAAAAATTACAAAAAATTACACCAAAAAAAAAAAAAAAAAAAAAAAAAAAAAAAAAAAAAAAAAAAAAACAAAGAAACATCCTTTCACTTCAACAAATACTCGTTTCAATTGCAATATACTTTTAATCAAAATCCTTTTCAATTGTCTTTAATATTTTATTACATGCGCCTTGCTTATTAACGTTAAAACTATCATAGCCAACTTTTATCATATTTAATTGCCTAGAAAAACAAAAATAATAGCAATAATCAACGTATGATGAAAGTTCTTAATTATTTAAGGGCCGTTATCTGTCTTCGATTTATTATTTATAAGAATGGGGTCATTGTGGGCACTTTTTCTGTATCTTCAACGCGATTATTACATAATTTTTTTTATTACATTATTATTGCTGAATTAAATAATTTTAGCATTTAATTGAAGTATATAATTGAATACTACCAAGTAAGTAAACTCATGGATAAAGTAGTTGAATAGTTACTAAAATATTTTCTAAATTGCTTACAGGACAGCAACCCTATTTATTACTCTAATGCATTTTATCACTCGACAGGAATTTGTTAAACAAAATTTCGTACGTAATCTACTCTTTTCAAATGGTAATTAAATTATTATGCTTTATAATTCTATTTCTTCTTCTTCTTCTTCTTCTTCTTCTTCTTTTTATTTTATTTATTTATTAATTTTTTTAATAATTTGAAACAACGGGAAAAAAATGCCTTTAGATTTTCGTTAATTGAAACGTAGTTTGATCGATTTAAATATTATGTTTAAAAACTGAAATTATACAATTTTCTTCAGCATTCTTAATAAAAAATAATGTAAGATTAAGAATAAAGATTGTCTGAACATAGGTATAAATTTTTCTTTAAAATAGACGTTACAACATACGTTCATAGAATGTTTATATTTTTTAACAAATTAAGCAGTGACTCTCTGTAGTCAATCGCTATTATGCGATGGCTATTAATAGAAATGCTACATGTGCCTAATTCGAGTAAAAGAAGAGAGATGGATATCGGGCAATTTCGTGTTAAGTCAATTTTAAAACTTTCTTATTGCCCTTATTTTTAAAGACACGATAATTACTTGCAGCTGATGATATTTTTGGCCTGTGTATACACACTGTGTTCTTCCTTTATATTACATTGTAATTTTGACAAATAAGAGCAATCGTAAAAGCTTAATTTGCGTACTAATCCATATTACGAAAAAAGTGAGAATACCGTATAATTAATAACCAAATATTTATTTATTATTTTTTCGTGACACTGCCCTTACAAACAATAAGAATTAAAGTAGCTCAAAGTATATGCGGAGTACTTTGAACATTACTATCTATATATTTCAAATATTTTTTTATTTTCTTTCAATGAAAATTGTTCATTGCATTAATATTATTAATGTTAAAACAACTATTATTGTAAAAGGTACTCTAAAAATGCTCCCCAATGAATGAAACTAATCGGCGATTTTATGCACAAGGCAGATCCCTAACGTACCACTGAAATTATGTCCAATGAATAAATATTCATATATCGTATTCAATATATAATTGTAATAATGAAAATTATGTTGTTGAATAAATCGACACTTTAACATTCCCTAATTGTATGATACATCGAGACTAAGTCTCGAGTGACGTTGTAATAATATCCATGTGGAATTTTTGATTGGCGACTGTATATATAATACTTAACAACTATTGGGAGCATCGAATTTACGAAGATTTCAGTACAATTCATATACTGCCTATCGAAATTGGAGTTTAAAGTATTTTCATCGACTGATTCAACCTATCCATGCATACCAACGCCTGTGAAGATTGCGAGGTAAACGCTTTAGCATACATCAATATCTACAAATTTTTGTTAATTCGATGATTAGACAGAACACATCGCGTCTCCTTTCATACAGACATCCCAACAACAATACTTCGCCAAGTGTTAATATATTGCCTGAAAACTGATAACCTCCTCAAGTAAAAATTAATATTTGTTAATAATAGCCTCGACTGTATTTAAGATTATAAACAAATGTTATGAACTGTAGTGATGATGCCAAGCTCAACGTGTGAAGCGTTATCAACAAACATTTGGCGCAACGTGTACGAAACGATTGTAATAATAATGATGAATGATTTTCATATTGGTTTTCCGCATACGTATTTCCCTATGCGATAATCCAAAATAGCAAAACTATCAACAAACCTCTATCCAATCGATCGTCATCAAATAATACAATAATACAATATGAAAATTAATTGGCAAATTTACTCGTATTCTTGCTCATTGAATAACAATCGATGTTTCGACCTAATAGATTAAATTATCAATGATAATTGCATATCCAAATAATACATTTGGTGTGCCCAATACTTTTTGTTCGAAATTACGTGTACTACGCTGTCATTGTTTTATATAGTCGAATATTTAAGTATTTACAACATAGAAATCAAACTCGAGTAATAAGTGTTACACGAATCGCGATTCATTCCTACAATAAATGACAAATGCCACAAAACACTCAAGTTTTCATCCATAATATACGAAGATGTGTTCATCGAGGCTAGACAAGATCATCAACTTTCTCATAGACTTACGCACACCGCCTTTCTATTATTTATTTACAGTATAATAATTTCTGGATAGTAATGATTTTATCCAATATACGGCCTATTAAAAATATTCTGTGCCACACAATTGTTACAATAATAAAATAAAACTAATACTTATTAGTACAATTTTTGCTGCGAATAAAAATATGCAATATGAATTTGATTTAAATGATTTAAATAATTGTTGAGATGAAATTAAGTGAATTTCTACATTTTTAATCGAATAAAACATCAATATGCAGATTTAAGTATCTCAGGACTACAATCAATATTTTGAAATCCAAGCATATTTAAATAAATTTGCGCAATTTGTAACTTAAAAGCCACGAAAGCCACGAAAGCCACGAAAGCCTTACGCTTCTTTTACAAATATTTAAGGATGGTTTTTCTTTCTCTCGATACGTCTTCTCATTTGTAAAACAACAACTAAACCAGCGCATTATGCACAAATATCTTAACTCGATTACGTTAGTCTATTGTAAACGAAAGGCGCATAGTCTCAAAGCAGTTTGTATGAAATGCTAATGTCAAGTGTATACATACAATGACTTTTTAATGTATATTTTGTAAGATTTTTGACTTGCTTGCTATTAAAGTCTTTATTGACTACAATTATACGGTTAAAAGTTTAATTTATTTATCACTGCTCAACTCGATCTTGCGCAACTATATTAGCTTGGAAAATCTAATTAAAAAATCACTCAAACTCTTACAGCAGATTATTTTTCAGCTTCTTTCATACCCAGATGCACACTTCGAAAAGTAAAAGCGCAATTTATTGATAACAAAAACAAAACAATAAAAAAAAAATAATAATAATAATAATAATAATAATATGGGGATTACTATCATTATGCATAAGAGGACTCGACGGGAAGAAAAGAATTAGAAAATTAAAAGAAATTATTCAGGTAGATGTCGTCAGAGTCAGTCAAAATCGCAAGTTCAACTGATCGAAATCGAATAAATTAATATCGTTATTAAACTCGCATGTATCAAACGATCTCGACGAAAATCAAACGAAAACTCTCAGTCGATCACTTTCACGTCAATCGTTTCATCATGATGCCATGAAAATGATTAAACACAATTATGTCTGTAATTTTAATATTTAAACATTAATTTCTTCACTATTACAAGTAATGGATGGACTTGTTGTAAGACTCTGTACTAAAATGAAAAATTTTTTTATTAATATAAAAATAATGAATATCTGCACCTGTCAGCATTAGTACTTGACACTCGACATTTTCCGAAGTATTGCACCAATTGACTCGTATTGATAAATCCTTTACTTCCAAGTACAGAATAAACGATATAGTAGATTAATGAGTAAAACTGAAATAAAGGATGTGTGCCGTCTTACTGCTAGTCGCGAGACATTCAAGTCATCCGACGGAAAAAATCTTTATTTCTCTTAGTGATTAGAGCTACATCGAGTTCTCGGGCTACCGAAGGTCTACTGAAGTCCGCATGCTCTAGCGGATAATTGAGACTACTAATAGAGTGTTGATTATATAGAATAATTTCTCATCGTCTGGACTAAGTTGAAGAACGCTTACTTTTTTCTCACTTATTTTTTTTTTTTTTTTTTTTTTTCAAGTTCAAAAGTTTATAGCATATATTAATAGAAGTTTATAGCATAGATTAATAGAAAAGACATTGCAATGATTTTCATGTTTTTTTTTCTCCTTTATTACGTGTTAATATCGAGCTGACCGAACTTTTATGGATAGACATCACATCTAACAAGATATTATTAAGATAAACACACGCATATTCATTTTTTATTGTAAACGTTATGAAGGATCAAGCGAGACTAAATTAAATGAATAAAATGCTTTAGTTTTATTTATTAAAATATTAGTTGGACAAAAACTCATACCTAAGTATTAATCGATAAATTCATGTCGATCCATTGAGGCCGGTCACAAGTGCAAGGTATTGACGATTAATAATGAATTTTATACCCGACGGCTAACTCTCTTTCTACAAGCCCCACCAAGGATCGTTTTTTCTTTTCTTTATATGATAAATGAAACTCATATTACCAACTAACGGTGAAATCTACATCTAACTATAATTAACATCTAAAGTTACATTATTCACTCTGCTGTTTCTCTGCTGCATCTCGTACATTCTTTTTCTCAGCACTCTCTCGCTTCAGCAGTTTTCATTATTATCTATCTCACAACTTCTTTCA
>NW_011948439.1:2074732-2079063 GCF_000503995.2 Ceratosolen solmsi marchali
CCGGACCCCCGGAACCCGGATTGCCGGTGTTGCCGTCGCCGCCGCCGCCGCCCGCGCCACCGCCCTGATTCATCCAGCTGAGGAAGCCCGAGTTGCCGCTATTGCCGATGCTGTTGTTGCCGGATGGCGGCTGGCCCGGCGGTCCCGGCTGATTGCTGTAGCCCTGGTCGTTTCCCTGGTTCTGGAGATTGCCAATGAGGCCCCAGGAGGCCTGGTTGATCGCCGCCGCGACCAGGGCCGGATTCATCGGCAGGGCCGAGAGATTAAGGCCGCCCATCGCCAAGGGGTTGGACATCCCGCCGCCCTGGCCGCCACCGTTGTTCTGGCCCGTGATGCCCAGCGCCTGGAGATTGGGCATGTCGAGGTTACCGCGGTTCCCCGGATTGTTCCAGCCGTTCGGGCCCATGTTGTTGCCCGAGTGGCCCATGTACCTGTTACCTTGGTAATTTCCCTGCATGCTATTGTCGATGGGGCCTCCCGACATCCCGCGCGCTCTCATGTTCGAGATTATCTGATTGTTAAAGTTCGCCCGGTTGTTGCCTTCCGACTTGGGGGCTGCGTTGGACACGTGGACCGAGACGCCCTTGATTATGTGATCCTCGCCGCAAAGTGACTGGGCGACCTCGGGATCGAGGAAGGTTACGAAGGAGAAGGCGCGGAAGGGTTTGGGGATGAAGACGTCCGTCACCTCGCCGAACTTGGAGAAATAGTCGCGCAGGTCGTCGGCCGTCAGGTCTTCCGTGCAACGGCCCACGAACACCTTGCACGGCACTTGTTGTATCATGCCCTCCTAAGCAATCCAATCGTCAAACACAAACAACATCAATCTGTTTTTTCCCTTCTTTCTTTTTCTGCGGGCATATTTGCTACACGCGACACCCCCCCCCTCCCCATCATCTCATCCCATGCCACCTCAGCCCAATCATCTACATTTAATTACTAATTCTTTTTACCAACTAGCAACTGTCATTATACACTCTACATAGTTTAAGAGACTCGCTGCCTAATGCGGACTGATTTTCCGTTTAACGTAATGACGCGTTACAAATTTATGTTGACGGCCAAACTTTCATAAAGGCGGCGCCAAGCATTTATACTCTCGATCTTATCAGCGACAAAGTCGTATTCTTTTCGGGCGCACATTCTCGTCTCGAAGCATACATTTCCTTCTGTCCATGGGACCGCACTTCCTCTCGACTGGCCCCGATTCGTCGATTATAATCTTGTGGCAGATTTAATATATCGTAATCGCCCCCCCCCCCAATGCAAACATGATTATATGTGTGGCCATATAGCCACAGAGTGGATTCGATCACGATAAACGATAAATAATCGTACATTTACTTAAATGCAAATTGTTTAAAATGAAATTCATGACACGATATTATTTTTTTTTTTTGGATTTGTGTTCCCTCGCTTCGAAAACCTTAGATTCGACGTTTCGTGGGATAATTTTTTCTTAAATGATTTTGCTTTATATGTTTCTCAAATGTCTATTTCCAATGGCCCAAATGACATTATCTTAATTCACTCTTACGTTATTAATAAACTCTAACCAATGTAAAACAATTATTTTTATTTCACTCTTTTGTGCATTCATCGTCGGTAAAAAGTATGCAATACAAAAAATATCACAAAAATATATATAAATTTATTTCGTAACAAACTCTATCTTTTTTTTTTCTTTTTTTTGTTTATTTAATTCGATATAATAATATGTTCCGTACGATTTATATTCATTAATTTTCACTTCTCTCACAAACAATGCCTATATTATTATTACTATTATTCTTAAATAAATTATATAAATGTCAATTTAGAAATTTGTTAAAATATTTTTTCAGGCTTCAAAGCAGCTTACAGTTGACGCATTTTAAATTTTCATACAAATAGAACGCAACATTGACATGGTAGTGTATTTTGCAATTTCACATTACATTGCAATATCAATAATTATATCAATTATTTATTATCGTTATTTATTATTATTATTATTGTTGTTGTTGTTGTTGTTGTTGTTGTTATTGTTGCAATGGTTGTTTTATTATTATCATTACTTCCACTATTACTATAGCCACTACTACTAATTATGATTATTCTTAATATAATTAGCGACATTACATCTATTGTTATGGTTATTGTATTTATTATTACTATTACTATTACTATTATTATTATTATTGTTGTTATTACTACTATTATTATTACTATTACTATTATTATTATTATTATTATTATTATTGATTGTTGTTGTTATTATTATTATTATTATTATTATCACTATTATTTATAATTATTTTCCTTATAAGTTATTGTTGTTACGCTTACTATGTTATTAATACCATAACTAATGTTGATGTTATTATTCTTGCTGCTATAGTATCATAATTATTACTATTACAATATAATACAAATGTTTCATTCCCATGTGTTGACGTAAGACTTGGTTGGCTTAAACGCGAAGCCTATGAGCTTTAAGCGACTAAAGTACATAGGCAAACTCGAGACATCGCAAAAACACATCGGACAAGGAAAACATCGATCGAATTACAATTATTATGTATAGATTTTAAAATTACATTCATTTTTCAACATGTATCACCACACAAAGTAAATGTACATTAAAGAGCGAGTCAATGGGCGGCGTTCGCACAGTCTAGTAAAATCTAAAAATAATATGCAAGTGGTTGTCCTAATTTCAAAATATCCTATCGAAAACCGCAAAGAATCAGCAGGGGAAATGGGAACGTGCAATCTCAGCTGCTAAATTGCTCTTTCAAATTGGGAGGTACGCAGTAATTTCGTAATGGCTAGAGCGTTCGAAGCGCATCTAGTAATATTAGTAAAATCGGTCGGTAATATAAAATACTGATTCACAAAAAAGCGGAACTGGGAGGGAGGGAGGAAGGGATGAAGGGAAGGAAGGAAGGATGGATTATCTATCGGTAGCTTCGGGGCCGAAAAGTGGCTTACGACGCGAATCAATTTCGCTTAATGACTCGCACAAAAAGAGCGCGAGTAGCTCGGGTTAAGCGAGCCCCCCTAACCCCTCAATCAATCAACCGTTTATCCCGTTGACTCGCTCTCTCTCTCTCTCTCTCTCTCTCTCTCTCTCTCTCTCTCTCTCTCTCCCCCTTCGACACAAAACGCACACAAACAGCAAACGGACGACAGATGGACAGACGACGGTCAGCTTCCATCTTAAAGTCAGTATCTTGACGACTCCGAGTGGTGATCCCTCGACGGCCGATGCTTGTAGTATCTGTCGTAGTAGTTTTCCTTGGACGGATACCGCGAAGAACTCTCGTACCTACCGTCCAAATCCCTCGCATCCTGATATCTGGCCTCGTGCTCCTTCCCGTACTCGGGCTCCCGCGCGTCGTACCTCCGGTCAGCCTCGTACCTGGCCTCGGCTTCCCGGCCGTCGGCGACCCCCCGACCGTCGGCGTAACGGCCTTCGTACCTAGAGTCTGCGGGAACGCTGTAGCGCGTCGCCGCGACCTCGTGCTCGTAGCCCGACTGCCGCGAATCCGCATAACCGTAGCCATACTTGTCCTGGTGATGATGATGATGGTGATGATGGTGGGCCTCGATCGGCGCGTAGGCCGAGCTCGAACGGTCGTCGTACGCGTACCTCGCGTAATCCGAGTGCTCGGCGGGATAAGCGGCAGCGGCTGCGGCTGCGGCAGCGGCGGCGGCAGCGGCGGCGGCGGCAGCTGTGGCGGGGGCGGCAGGGGCCGCGGTCTGCGCCGGCGTCGCATAGCCCCGGGAGTCGTAGACCCCGGCCGCGCCCTCGTACGCTCCGTACGCGGAGGTCTTGCCGTCGGCATAGCTATACGACTGGGGCGCCGATTCGCCCCCGTACTTGTACTTATTGTCGTCGTACGGGTAATTGGGCGGATAGGAGGGATAGTGGGTAGTTTTGTAATCGTAGTCGGCCTCGTATCTCGGCGGGGGGGTCGACTCCTGACTCATGTTTACGTAGGATTTGTTGCTTGCGGGTGGCATACCGCGATGGCGATTATTGACAGTCTGCGACGAGTGAACCGGGATCGGCCGATAGTACTCATTGACTTTGCACGTGTCATACTGACGAGCCATCACTATGCCATCAATGTTCTGGAACCAGACACAACGACACATGCCCTCGGCAATCACTTTAACGGATAGATAGTTTATACTTTCGTTTCAATCAATCTCTTTGTACTCTTTTCACTCTCACTCACACCTACACACGCTCTCAACCCCCCCCCCCCCCCCCCCCCCCCCCCCCCACCCCCCCCCCCCGATAAGCATTAATCGAATGTTTTTGCGGGTATTGGATGGTTTGT
>NW_011948439.1:2079136-2084136 GCF_000503995.2 Ceratosolen solmsi marchali
CCCCCCCCACCCCACTCCACCCCACCAATCCGCCCACACTCTCAGTTTAACTCTCGCACGCACACGCACACGCACACGCACTCACACGCACGTACTCACTCACTCACTCACTCACTCGCGCACGCACGTATCCACAGATGTATATTCATTCGTTCAAACAGCCAAGCTATCACTCTCTCAGCCTTTCTCTCCATATGTCTTCCTTCCCCTATCCCCTTCCCAACCCCTTCCCAATCTCTTTAATACTCATTCTACTACACTCACTCGCTCATTTTCTCCAGTTTACCATACAGCATAATACACTGACTTAGAAATGAAATAAGCAAAAAAAATTTTTAAAGTTGTAGGCCCTTAATTGAAACAAAAAACAAAAAATTTGAAAATAAATTCGTACGTTCATACAATATCGACAAACGCAACATTATGCCATGTTTTTAATTTGTTTTGTTTTGTTTTGTTTTTTAAACAATAATCCCGAGGTATCCTTTACAATTGATTGTACAAACTTACTTCGAATTTACGTTTTTTGCAAGGGTCCACGTATTTGATTGCGTAATGCATTTTCCAATAATTTAAAACGAGACATAAAGCATAATAACATTTATGTACAGTGTAAAAGAAAGGTATGTACAACCTCTATGAAAATCGTGAAGAGCTGGGTGTATATGTATGTGTGCTCACCAACGGTTATTTCCATTAAAAATTCAATTCACACTCTTGAAAATACTTATAATAATGATTATAATTGTAGTAAACGAATTTTTCAATAATTAATCCGTGAAACTACATAATTTCTTCATTAGTCAATTGTCTAATTTAAATACGCACTTGAAAACTAAATATTTTGTTGCGTTAAAATGATAATGAACAATTGAAAGCTCACATTATACTCGTTTTAAATTGTATAGAAAGTGAAAAATTATGAATTACATGTATCTCATTATGATCTCACCCAAATAAAGAAAAAGCATACACACACGCGCGCACACGCACACACACACGTCTTTACGAGACTGTCATACGATCATACCACGAGAAACGGCGATGCACGCAGCAGCACACGATCTACGCTCGATATGCACACAGATGCACACACGCACGCACGCACGCACGCACGCACTCACGCACTGGCACACACACACGCACACACGCACACGCACACGCACACCTCTACTATTGCGCACTTTAAAATACAGGTGCTTCTTTAAAAATATTCATCATTACTTTTAGATTTCAGCATGTTTCAGCAAAAAATTTGTCAAACGTATTAAACAACTCATACTCGAAACATTGTTGCTCTATTCGTTCACAAACCATTGAGGAGAAATACATTATTGGTGTCCAAATGAAGAGAAAGAAAAAATAATTAAAAAATTAAAATAAAAATAAAAGAAAAACAAAAGGTAATAATTACTGGTCATCCCGTTAAAGCATACACATTCCGCAATATTTTACACCCGATATACACTCATTTTGATCAAACGCTTAATGCTCGATTCCACGAAATAAATCGCGTATTATATTGGAATCACTTTACTTATTTATCATGCGCACACCACGTTTTTTCAATATATCACAATGTACAATATTTATTTAGAGGTAAATTATTAGTGCAAATTATAAATAACAATATTGCTGGTACAGGAAAAAATCTTTTATTTCTAATTTGCTGACTAATCAATCATTATTGCTGGTGCATTTATACCGTACATAATAATCATATCAAATTTGAAGAAAATAAACCTTCGGAGTCAAGTTCAAGCTCACGCATACATGTAACAAAATTAGGATGGTCTGCAAACATTACACCACAAAAGAATTGTTTCGACCGGACTATTAGCAAAAAAAAATACACACGCAGTATTTAGGGAATATTATAAAGAACTCGTGTCGCTTGCTAGCGCAACATTTTTTAACAACAAATAAATCAAAACACCGAAATCTTAAAAGCAAAATGCAACTTTTTTAAAAGACATTTTTTCCTTTCTTTTTATTTTTGGTTTTTTTTTTTTTTTTTTTGCACCAAATACTTTCTGAAACATATCCCATTCACATCTCGCGTTGTAAATAAAAAAAAAATTGTTTTGCACTCCACATTGATCTCAATATTAACAATGAGCATCACAAAATTCAAGGATTTTTACTATTAAAACTCAAGCGCCACACGCACGTTATTACTTTCTTGCATTCAATACTACAAAACTCTCATACTTGCTCCCTTTAGTCTCTTAAACATTCATCTACTTACACCATACTATTGTGCTCGGTTAATGTAAAATTGCTTGTTGGCTCTTTTTACTAAATTACACAAATAATGCTATCTTTTCAAGGTGCCTGAGTAAGAAAATAAAAATTTGTCACAATAAAACTTGAACAAGGCATTTTGTACATTGCAACGATGTACTCGCAGCAGTTTATTTTAAATATCATGCACCTTGCAAAGTGCTTTACATAACTAATTGTAATAAAAAAAAATAAAAAAAAAATAATAAAAAAAAAAATAATAATGAAAAAATGAAAAAAATGAAAAAATCCAAGGCTTATGTAAGATATCAAATTAGAAATGAATTTTAAGTAAAAATTTTATGAAACAATATTAAGTGAAAAGTATTCAATTTGTATCGTCAAATTTAATTCTCGTAAAAATAAAGGAAATAATAATAATTGGCTATAACCTTCGACCTTGCGGTAAGAAAAATTGTAGCAAGCAATGCATAAACCTAAGATTCATTCCATATTCATCTCTAGTTGATGATTACTTAACTAATATTTTATGAAGAATGTCAGAAGAAAAATGATTCCTTACCTTACTATTTGGGACTTTGACATCGCACCATCTGCCATCGATCATATGGCGTTGGGCAAGGCATCTCAATTGAGATTCATAACTTCCAAACCTAATGAATCCAAATCCTTTACTTTGTCCAGATTTTGCATCTTTCTTTACCTAATAATTACATATAATTGATTAGTCTTTATATCGTAGTAATCAAAGGAAATATTAACATTGAACCATCGACGACACTTGTCAAACAATGTAAAAGTAAAATATGTAACATACATTCAGGTATGTACTAATAATAAGTTTCGTACTGTGTATGAAATAAACAGAGAACGTATGGATTCTTTCTACGAATTAAGATATAAGAAAAGATGCTCTTCAATGTTATTCGTATTTTGTATGTACGAAATACTATTTGGGACTGATGACAACAATCTACTTGACATATCTACTATAAAGTATCACCCTTTAAAGATTAGCATAATTCTGTACAAATATCTAACTTACTTGCGCCATTAAAACTTCTCCAAAAGTTTCAAAATATTCTCTGAGATTTTGCTCGGTTGTCTTCCATGGTAAGCCAAGCACAATCAAGTCAGTGCAGCGTAGCTTTGTCTCCATGCGTTTAGTCTTTGCAGTCGAATTTTCCAAATTATCATCGGACTTGCGTTTATTTTCTGCAATAAATGGAATAAATATTTGTAGTAAACGTTTCGATGACATAGTATAAATAATTATGCACAAAGTGGAGGGGCCGACCGACGCTGCTACAATTACCATAATACTCTACTGCTACTTTTCATAAAAAAAAGTGCTATTTTACAAAATCTTACTGTAATATGTCAGTGAGCGTAAACCATCAAATTTAATTGACACGTGTCAATTGCATTTGTGTAAAGTTAGATCTAATTATGACTTATCAAACTGTCTTACACATTGCCAATGAGACATTTCTTTTTAATTACTGTTAAATTCAAATTACGGTACAATAAAAAAGGAAGATCGATTCTCATTCCATGATCAGTTAAATAAAACATAACATCCAGTGAAAATCCTGTGAAAAATAATGGAATAAAGATGAGAAGAAGATGCCAGGATTGTTGCATTCTTTGATGCTAGTTATTAAAAAATCATAAACTTTTCAGAAAAGGAGTTAGCTTGTATCGTGGTGGGATGGGGTTGGGTGGGGGTAGGGTCGGGGTGAGGGAGTCGTTGCACAGTTCTAAGTACCAAAATGAGATACGAGTATGACTGATTGAGGGTGGATGAGAATGCGTGTGTGTGTATGAGAGGGAGAGAGAGAGAGAGAGAGAGAGAGAGAGAAGAGTTAATAAAGTGAAAAAAAACTCGGTCGACCAACGGGAGCATCGTTCGTGAGTAGCGTCGCACAACATGCGTTGTACAAAGCATACGCACACGGACGCGCGCTTGCTTGCGCATGTGTCGCTTGTGTGGAGACATCGGGCGATAATGTGTGAGAGCGCGTCGCGAAGACCGGCGATGCCTCGAAAATCACGAGGGAAGAGAGGCTTTCCTGGCGAATGAGAGGTCAAATCCTAAACCGAATAACCCCTCAGTCTGGGGGAAAAAAAATACGTGGAATGTCGACTGACGGGTGGTAGCGACAAACCTCGATCCACCCCCGATATCCCAACCCTCGGTACACGCGAGCTCGGGTCGTTGGGAGAAAGGGGGAAGGGAGAGACAAGCTACAAGGCGCCATAAAAATCATCGGTTATAGATTCGACCGAGCCGAAGCCGCATCCTCCTCTTCCTCCTCAGTGGATCTCGCGGATAATTAGTGAATCGTCGTGAAAAACGAGTATCACCGTGATGACGAGCAGCGTGAATTGAGATGCAAGATTATATGCACTGGCAAACGTGCCCACTAAGGCAATCATCAACTAGCTTCACAGCGTACTGACATCCTGACAATTTTCGACATTGTTAATTCGACTCGGCTCCGGGAGCATTTCTATATTTCAAAACAATTTGGGGCAGCAGCAGCAGCAGTAACGGCAACATTCATTTATGATACTAATAGGAAATTAAGCTCGCGTGGATATATTTTTTGACAAAGCAAGTCTCCCTCTTTCTCTTTCTCTTTCTCTTTCTCTCTCTCTCTCTCTCTCTGCATATATCTATCTCGTGGTACACGGCATCGCGATTCATAGGCATGTATAGAGTGAGTTAGAGTAACAAAGTTGAGTAAGGTAAC
>NW_011948439.1:2086636-2123961 GCF_000503995.2 Ceratosolen solmsi marchali
GCAACGACGATGGGAAGGATAATTCGACAAGAGCAATACCTATGCGACCCCCCATTACCAAATATGTGCACGATATTTGGGTATATATCACCACTTCGACACCCTTTGGTCGTTGGTTAACCGATAATTCCCATCTACGATATGCGAACCAACCCCATTACCACCCAACTCTATTTAATCGATCACAAATTCTCTCTCTCTCTCTCTCTCTCTCAATTCCCTTCTGAGCTTATCCATCCCGATGCGAGCTCCCGTGCATTCAAATGTTCCCGCTACTTTACAGCGTTCGTGCCTACTGCTGAGACATCTTGGGACAGAGCAGCCTCGCGAACCTCCGGCGATTATCACGTTTCACCAGATTATTGCCCATTCCTGGTGCGCTTAATGCTATTCGTGGCTCATTTCAGTGCATTGGGAGGATAAGAGCATAGACTTTATAGTGAGAGGAGCAGCGAGAAACAAAGAACAACAGTGACAGATATAACGACATTCTCATCTTTCCACTGCTTTTCAATTAGATCATTTTACGTAAGCGACACGAATAAATGCGCACCCGTTGCCACCTACGCATTTCTCATTCTCCCTGCCGTTTATCTATCATTCGTCACTTTTATTAATCCCATTATCCTTTATTATTTTTTAAAGCTCACTGCGTGATTACGATTGCTTAACCATCTATCCAAGATTATGTGTCGATCAATTTGCTTTCAGGGTTAAACGAACAAAATGTCAAAATTAGTAGACTTGATTTACCAGCGCTGTTTCAAGCGAACGTCAACGTATGTTTTAATCATATTAGCAAGTTCATTTTACTTTGAAAGAAGTTTTGATTTAATAACCAACGAGATATTCAATAATATCAATAAAGGTGTACGTACTCCACGTTAACTTTATTTAATTACTTGGACAAGTTTTTTTCTGTTTTTTTGTTATTGTTTATTAAATTTATTGTTATTACATATGTACATATAACGATTCTTTCTGTTACAGAGACTCTGGAAGGATATCAAGCATAAGTATGAAAAGTAAAATGTACATAATCGTCGATTAGCTCAAATAAGCAATATGTGAAAAAGTAACAATAAATTATATTATTTTACAAAGTATCTGATTTTTGTATATAGTAAATAATTGAACTGTTTTACCAATTAAAAGGCCAGTTTTCTAAACTTATAAAATTGTCAAAATTATATTATCTTATAACCATTTTCTCGTCGTTTATCATTATTTTAGTATATTTGAAAATGTAATAGACCATTCGCTTCCCGAGTCGGTGTAACATCGTTTGTTAAAATCTTGATAATACCTACTGTAATTCTAATGTGAAAAATTTTTTTAAATTTTTTAGTAACATAAAAAATCCTGTTAAAGACTTATGGATGCAGAAAAAATTTACCACGACTAAAGCATTGTCTTTTAATATAAATAAAAATAAAATACATTACTTGGCGTACTGTAATAAATAGCTTTTTGTTTTTTTGTTTTTTTGTTTTTTCTTTGTTTTTTCTTTGTTTTTTTTTCCCCCGTATATAATCGACGTTCTATTAATACGAAAATTTTATTATGATAGTTACGTTTGAACTTTAGCAATGTATGTATTTATGCTGCTTTACAAGCAAAAATTAACCTTAATTGAAAATTACAAGTGACATATTTTCTACAATACATAACGTTACACAATCAATATTTTAAGCAACTGATTTAAACGTAAACTTAATTAAACAATTGCAAAATTCACGTTGATATTTAAAATTTCGCAAATTTATTGATATATATATCACCATTTTATACACACTCCCTGTAAATAAAACATTTGCATTTGTAATGTATCTTTCTTTACATTGCGTATTTAATGTTACAAAATGTCAGATAAACCATTTTTTTTTTAAAATACTAATCAAAGTAGAGAGGTGGAAGTATATGTATTTATAAATAGCGAAAAATTCATCACTCCGAATACAAATCTATAAATAACTAACAATTAAAATAATAATTATTTAGGTAAAATTCAAATCATTAAAATATTTATATTGCAATGGAAAGAAAACAAGACGATGATATCAATGTATTTAAAATAAACCATTGAACAAAATATAGCAAAATAATGCAATATCATTTACAAAGAATAAAAGTAAAATTAATAAATACAATTATGTAACGCATTCGCAAGGAACGCACCGAGTGCAGCATATTTATTTAACGAACATGGTATTTATTAGAAAAGCATTTTATTAAATAATAATTGTAAAATAATTAATTGTATTGTGGATAAAAAAATTTTTATTATTACTATCGCACTTAATACATCTAAATCATAAATATTATTAATTATGTTAATTTTTATTTCTATGCTATGTGCGCAGAAGTATATAAAGTTCAAATTTAAATGAAATGCCGACGCTATTAATAAAACTATTTAGAAACGACTATTTAATGTGAATAGAACTCGTAACGTTTATTAAATACTTAGAATATTACAATCCTGATAGGGAATATTTTATTTGAAAATAGTCTTTATCCAATAGCCCGAAGTCCGTCTCTTCTAAAGCAATTTGTATAACTTAACCCTTTAAAGTCCACTTCTGATATTATTCTTGTTTATCATAATTATCCGACTTGAAATGATTTTTCTAAATACAGATTTGTAATCGAACGACATTGATTTATGTTAATGTATAAAAGTCATTACAATTGCTTAGAATATTGACGACTAATAAAAACACTTTCAATTCAATTCATTGAAATATTCGAATAAATTTTCAATTCTATTCTAATTCTATTGAAATTTTATCCTTTTCCATAGACCAAATGAAGTTTCTCATCATAAGAAAAAGAATTAAAAAACTATATGCCTGAATTGTTTCACCGATGTGTCGGCTATTGAACAAACACAGCCGCACACGTACGCACGCACGTACTGACACAAGAGCTAAAGTGTAAAGTGGCAAAGTATGGACGATTGTCAAAGAATAGGTTTGATGCAGAAAGGTTATAATCGCTTTTCTCTTGATAAAAAATGCCTTATTCCTTTCTAATTAAAACAGTGTAATAACGCGATAGGCAGCGGTAATCACTTATTTATTACTTACTTTTAACATGTAGGCTCAAATTATGAATAATTGAGGATGTGAGATTAATACAAAACGATCATGAAAAAGCATATCCAACAGATTTTTATTTTATTAATTTCATTCATAAATTTATTAATACATGATGCATGTTATAAGAATATAAAAATATATATAATATAAAATAAGAGAGATATACCAATGAACAATGAAGTGCTTTCAAAATTTTCAGATTTTTAGAGAGAACGCAATGGGTGCTACACCAAGCAGATACGAGGATCTGTCAAAGAACGAATATTTGGAGAGGTTTAGCGGCAGGGAGCCCATCCCTTTAAACGATCAGTTTTGGAGCCACTTTCTTTCGTACAATATGAGGCCACCTCTGACACGAAATGACCAAATTGAATTAGATTCTCGTTTGGACTTATGTTGTCAAAATTTACTGATTAATAACCAAATTACGGGAAATATTGGATCTCTAATTCAAATATCCTTAATTCGTGTGAATGAATTACTTTCAATGACCGATTCTGAGAAGTAAATTATTAAATATACTTTTATCATTCCATTTCCATAATTATATACATATATACATATATATATATATATATATATATATATATATATATAATGTAAAATATTTTCAGTATTGTACCAGCATGGCAAACTTATAATGCGCTCTTTGCCGTGAGATGTATTTTAAAGTACTTGATTGAAACTGTGGGGGAAGAAGAAATGGTTAAACATACAGAGGCTCAACTTCCCGAGGAATGTTTGAATAGATTATTACCTGTTCGTTTACAGTCATTCTTTGAAGCCTTAGTAGGTGTGATTGTAGATGTACCTCTTTGGTAAGATATCGTTACATTTTAATTATTAAATGAGTAGATTTAGTAAATCTTGTAATTATGTAATGGATTTGTTAAATATTGATAGCTTAATGGCACTATCAGAAGTATATAAATTACAAGATCCTAAAGATAATAATTTGAGCTTTTCAAATAATGTATTTATGAAAATATTGATTTTAGTGAATTCACGTACTTGGTACATCTTGAAGCTATAAATTGCTTATTGGTATTATTGTCCGTGCAACTCTTCTCTCAAACTCCAGCAGAGTACAGTACTGTCTTTAGAATTGTAATGAATAACGAACTAAGAGTTCATGCGCCAGTAATGGTTTGTACATTGTTGAATAACTTTGCCGAGCAATCTCACGCCCCACCAGGGCTTTTAACTCCGCAACCAGGCTCTAGTATTGTTTTTAGTATCGCAGGTAAAATTATCTTATATAAAACATTCTTATATAAAAATCATTTTATTTAAATGTAACGACATTAACCGTACAGCTGGACTTTGGAATGTAATTACAATGGGAATGGCTAATAGTTTGAAAAACATTCAAGTTTCGCACAGTGGGAATATGGAAGATGTAGAGAAAAAACGTGACACAGAAACCCCATTGGCTAGTCAGTCGCTACTACTTTTATTAGTCCTAACAAATCACTGGACAACTTCTCGAAACCCATACAGAGATGCTCTTTTCTTATTTACCAATGTGGAAGGTTTGTATTATACTTACGCATTAATACCAGAGGGTAGAATTTCTTGATCGGATTATCGATACTATTAATTTCAACAGATGATTGTGAAACTTCGTGCGAAACACATTGTGCGTTCAAGTTTAATGTTGATAAATTATACAAGACAATTTGTAAGATACCAAATACCGATGAAGTGACACTTTTATTATACATGTTACTTCACCGGAATCAAAATGTTAAGCAGCATGTAATGAAAAGGCCGGATGTGCAATTATTGGTATGTAAAAGTAATTTATTAACTTCTGAATTATATAAATCAAAGGATTACTAACAACTAATTACTAACATTAATTGCAGATAATTCCTATTTTAAGAGTCCTTTACAATGCTCCTGAAAATACTTCGCATCATATATACATGTCGTTAATTATTCTTTTGATCCTTAGCGAAGATGAAACTTTTAATAAAAAAGTGCACGATATAGTACGAACCCACTTATTTATGTCTTCTAAGTCGTTAAATATTGTTTACTTCGTTATTCATTAGTTTTAATCATTTCTTATAGATGCTAAAAGGAATTACTTGGTACACTGAAAGATCAATTAGTGAAATATCACTCGGAGGATTATTAATTCTTGTTGTTATCAGAACAATACAATATAACATGTTAAAAATGAGAGTAAGCATTGCATACATATCTTTCTATAATCTATTAAAAATATTAAATATTAAATAAAGGCTTATATACATATGCATATACATACATAAAAAAAAAAAACATATATATATATATATATATACCTACATGTACATTCTATAAAACATTAGGACAGATATTTGCATACAAACTGTTTGGCAGCGTTGGCAAATATGTCAAGTCAGTTTAGATTGCTACATCCTTATGTTAGCCAACGACTCATCAGTTTATTTGAAACATTAGCAAAAAAATATATAAAGCTCGAGTCTACGGTGAGAGGTCAATCTAATGCTGTTTCAACCACTGTAAACATTAATATTAACGGCAGTGTTGCAAATAACGATTTAGTAAGAATTCATTTCTTATATTGTTTATAATATATGATTTGCTTTTGTGTTATAGAGAATTAGTAAAAATTAATGATTTGCATTTATTAAGATTCAAGACTTGACAGTATTAGAGGAAGTTCTACGTATGGTACTAGAAATCATAAATAGTACGTTAACGCATCAGTTAGCTCACAATCCTAATTTAATTTACACTCTGCTGTACAAGAAAGATGTTATTCAACCATTTAGAACGCATTCTACATTCCAAGACATTGTTCAAAACATAGATTCGGTAAATTCATTATGCATTGAATAATCCACTTTACAAAAAAATATATTCATGAAATTGGCATTTTTCGTTTAGGTGATTAATTTCTTTTCTTACAAACTTGAGCAAAAAGAGCAATGTCAACTTGGCGTTAGTCAGGTTCTATCGACTATTCAGCAAGGTACAAGTCAATGGCCCCGAGACCGCTTAAGGGTAAGTATTTTAATTACTTGTAAGCAATATGAAAGATTTAAAAAGAATTTTTTACCACAAATTCATAACATTTACAATTATTTAGAAATTTCCTGAATTGAAATTTAAGTATGTGGAAGAGGAGCAACCGGAGGAATTCTTTATTCCTTATGTTTGGAGCGTTGTCTGCCAAAGTGCATTGCTGCATTGGAGTGCGGAAAATATAAAATTATTTTTGTCCAATCAAAGTGAACCAACAATTATTGTTTGCTGATATTCCGATATTGAATCAAATTGTCAAATTTGTTAAATAACGAGGCATTGGAAAATGACTGCACTACATTAGGTTTAAAACAACTAAAGTTGCAACTATATATATGAGAAAAAAAATTCATGAGGGCTTGATATTTAAACAAATGAATATGTATATATATATATATATATATATATATATATATATATGATGTGTGTGTGTGTGCGCGTGCGCGTTCGTGCGTGCGTCTTAAGGGAGTATAACACTGGCAAGTGAAATAACTATTTATGATATATATATATATATATATATATATATCTTATCTTATATATATATATATATATCATATATATATCATATCTTTTTGAAATATTATAATTGCTTAATTTAGACCAATCATAAGGAACTTGCCTTTTACAAACTTAAAATATTTTCAAATTCTTATAAAGCATTTATAAAATTATTAGAAATAACAAGGTAAAAATGGCCAATAGCTTCTATCCGTACGAATAATGATGGTTTTGGTTGATAAAAAAAATTTGTAAATAATATTATAATTAACCATAATGCTATGTTAATGACTATATTATTGATTATAAGAGTAATTTACATTTTCACAGCATTTGTATATACGTGACTCTAGCTGTTTTCATTGTGAATATAAGTTTATTGTGTAATGTATAAATTTATAATAAAAAAATTTGTACATAAAAATCTATGTAAATTTTAATTATTATTTTACCTTTAAGAGATTCATTGTATGCCATTCATTCACCTAATAATATATAAATCTTAAATTTATCTTTACATATAATTCATTGTTTAATAAATAATAGGTAAGGAAAGAAGTTTGAGTAATAGTTTTCACAATTTCAAAACAAAATGACGAACAAAATATTTTATTGACATTACAGGTTTTTTTTTCTCTTTGCTCATTGCATTATTTATATATTAGCATCCATAATACCTTAATCTTTGTACTTACTTGACTTATATATACATAGTTAATTAAACATTTCAATAAAAATATAGTTAGAAAATTAAATACCACAGGAAGTTTCAAAATTTGCTTATTTCATAAAAATGTACAAATGTCGTATTTCATATTGATGAACTGAAAATGTTCCAAATTTATATATATATATATATTTTTTTTTTTTTTTTTTTTTTTTTTAGCCTATCGCTTGTAAAACAAAAACAAAAACAAAAACAAAAATAAAAAAATAAGAATAATTGCTATTTGTACAAACATTGATTATAAAATAATTTTAAAACTCCTTAAAAACATTATTGCCATAAAATTAAATGCTTACGAATTATTTAAACTACTTTGATAAGTTTCCGCAGTAAAGGTAAAACTTTCAGAATTTCCTAAAATATTGCAAAGGCTGTAATTGCCCTTTGAAACTACGAAGATTAAAGAAAATGCGATGATCATTCGTTTGTGATCGTATCATAATTTTATCATTTAAAGTTACATTGCCCAGAATTTTTAAAAATTTTTACTATCCGGGACATTCTTATATGCGCTATCAAAACAGCGCTATTTACTCTAAAATATAAAATAAAAACTAAACATTAACATTATATAACTCAATAATTCTAAAGTAAATTTAATTTTAACTTATAAAAACCAAAACGAAACGAAACAAAAAAAAAAACATAAAACAACAGAACAAGCATCCAGTTTAAAGACATGAAGGTAATGGATAATATGGATTGTAAGGTACAAGTCAAACTCTATGCGCTTTAAAATTTTTTGTTTCGAATGTACACCTTTATTAAACAAATACACTTGACGTCTTAGTATTATTTATAATATGTCATTAAGATAGTATTTTATATTCCTAGCATGTGCAGTGTGTGTATGCGCATGTGTGGATTTTTCCTTTGACTATTGCTAATATTGTTTTACCTGAACAATCTTAGTTTGCGGGTTTAACAAGATTATCATAATTTGACAGTTGTGTACGCCATAAAAAAACAATGCGCTGAATTGCTCGGTTAAATTTATATAATCGCCATTATAATCGTTGATAAAAATAAAAAAAAGAAAAGAAAGAAAAAAAAAATGAAAAAGAAAAAGAAGATGAAAAAGAATAGTTTGTGAAAAAAAAACTTGCGTCTTTAACAAAAGGACTTTACATTTTCTTTAAATTTGTTATTTTTTCGTGTCCCATTCTTGCGCTGCTCGGTTGACTTGACTTTTTAAACATATAAGCGTATAGTGGTATCTTTTTGTCTTACATATCAATGATAATTTTTCCACTTAACTTTAATATTAGCATTACGATTAATCTTATTAATTAACACACACAATTTCATCGGTACTGGGAGGGAATTTAGTTGTCTCTTGTTAATGAGTTTCTCTTTATTTATATATATAAGTTCCGTTACAAGCCGAAAGCTATTAATCGCGATACCTCGTAATCGGTGTCATAATGTTTTAGTCATTTTCTGTGCTTCCACTTTTATAATTTTTTGCCCGTTCTCCATTCTCGATCCTCATTACTCTGGCATACACGTACATTTTCGAGTAAAAAAGCCTTTTATAAAACAGCGGGGGAGGGGGTCAAACGTCTGCATGCAAAATGCATTCTCTCAAAAATGCATGCAAGATAAGTTTAATGGATAAACTAAGAAAATATATTTATAACAAGATAACGTTTGACCTAGACGCTCGCGAGTCGCTTCCTTTGTCGAGCAAAGCTGCGCGTCTATCCGCTATTGAAGTTTTTACAAGGTTGACCTCTGCCATATTTTCTCGACGACGTTCATTATCATACTTAAGTGTCACTTGTGGTGCGCATTCGCTTGAACTACAATCCAGTATTCGCTTTTCAACGCGCTTCGTACAATGTAACGATTGGTTTCTACGTTTGTTTCATCTGTATCCCTTAACACCTATGTATGCGATTAATGTGTCTGATATCTTTCAATGCATCTTTGCCGCATTTAGTCGAAAATGTGGATTGACCACACATACTCGCACGCGCGCACACGCACGCACACACACACACATATATATATATATACATGCGCGTGCGCGCACGTGTGGGTGGATGGGTGTCGTGGGTGTGCGTGCGTGTGCGTGGATGTGTGTGTTTGTGGATGTGTATTTGGGTATATGTCTGTGTACGTGCGCGCTTATGTTTTTCTTCACTTTTAGTGTCGTATATTATATAATTTATTTAGCTGCCTACAAAACAATATAGTGCGTTACAAATTGATTATTGCCTACGCGCTAACATATTCTCTCTCTCTCTCTCTCTCTCTCTCTTTGTCTCCTCTCTCTCTTCCTCTCTTTTTGATATCCATCTTTAAACACTTTTATAACTTCGTAATGTACATGAGGCATCGACAAATAGCGAAACTAGAATAGCTCGTATCTTTAAAAAGCAAATAATAATAATACTAAAATTAAAATAAAATAGAAAAGGAGAGAAATAAAAGAGCCCATGACACAATTGTGGACGTTATAATATTAAAAAACGCGTTCCAGTTGTTTTTATTTTTATGCAATTTTTCACTACTTTAATGGGCCCATCATCATCGAGTCACGTCTTGAATGTGCAATGCCCGAGCTCTAATTGCACTTTTTTCGAGTGCCTCGTCATATTTCTCGCGCAATCTAAGTGTTTATCCAATTTTCATATATATATATATATATATATATATATATATATATATATATATATATATATATATACACGTGTGTTACTTTATTCTCTTTTAGGATCACTTTATTAATTAACAGTTAAGTACAGTTTATCGCGAGTATACAGGGAAAAAGAAAAAAATTAATCGTTAAAAAACTAGATGATTAAAATATAAAATCAGTAGTAAAAATCTCGAAGCTTATTAAGAATAAAATTAAATTTAAAAAATATATCTCTACATGCCCTATGAGTTTTATAAGAAAGCTGCGTGATTAATATCTAATTGCAAAATAAAGTAAGGATACGCTGTAACTTGAGCGTCCATTATGTTAGAGGCAAGTTCGTTTATATATATATATATATATATATAAGCTCGTTAAAATAAATTTCCTAAGAAAAAAATAAACAATTTTTGTAGATTATAGTTTAAAATAGGAGCTACGTAATATAGAAATACTGCTCGATATGAAAGGATGAAAATCGATATTCTTTCGACTCTCGGAGCAGGCTAAGTAAATAGCTAAACTTACAAAGAAAGAGTAATAGTAGAAGAAGATAAATGAAATAAGGTAAATGTGCGATCGCCAACTCATGAATTGGACCGAATGGAATAATACATCCAAACAACTGACTCACGATGCTATCTAAATATGTATAATGCTTTATGCCGAAGGAATAAATTATAGAAACGAATAAGAAAATTCGTATTTCTCTGAAAGAGAAAGGCGTAAAAGCCAGCTCCCTTAATACGGAAAACAAAAACAAAAACAAAAAAAATAAACAAAAAAAAAGAAGTAACGAATGAAAATGCAACAATCAAAATCCACCAATAAGCTCCTCGCGTAACAATGGCAAAGATATGATAAAGTAATTAAGAATAATAAAAGTATCGATGAGAAATTTATTATAAATAGGTAGTTTATTGTTATGGCCAGGCCTGTTACAGGACGACACTAAATCGATCTCAATTTTACACATACGGATGGGGGAACAGGACAGCACTGAGTAGTCACAAAAGATTCGTTTTATCTTCCCTTATTCACCAATTCTTTTATAAAAATGATATGATTTGCACGTTGGAAAAATAAATTGTCATATAGTAGTTCGTATATGAATACATATACATCCGTCATACTCAAATATTCAGTTCTAGGTATTTGATCGATATAACTTCCCTAAAAATACATGCATATGCGTGAATTAGAACTCGGCAGTATTTGCATTCACTTTAGACACTGCAAATTTCCACAACATTAACATTCATTGCCCCACGAATATAATATTTGCTCTTAATCGTCTCTCCATCGAGCCTTGCAAGAAGATTCCGTTGCTTCGACGACGTCCCTGTCACAGCATCCATCTGTAAATAAAAAATCTTCCACCCGACGCTCATGAGCATGTCAATGCTCTCGAATACATCATAAGATGGATATTTCCCAATGAAATTTCACACACTGTCGCGCAATACACAATTTTATTTTATTTTATTTTATTTTATTTTATTTTATTTTATTTTATTTTATTTTATTCTATTTTATTTTAGTCTATTGTTCATCAAATCCCACACCGAGGTGAATAATCGCGTATTCCTAAAGTACAAACAAACGGCCCGAATGTTTGTCCGACGTTTTCACGAAAATCAAGACTTTTGTAAGAGCGTCTTCTGCACAACGATTATCAAAAATTCAATTACCTAAGGCCAAATAATAATACACAGCTCTATTTATAGTAACATACGAATGCGAATTGCAGGCGACCCAGGCCGCACACAAATACAAGAGCATCATTGCATTACATCCCTAGCGAAAGCAAAATCCTTAAGACCTCTTTCGATCGTCCCTCTCATTCTCCATTCTTCTCCTGCTATTTAGGGGAGTATATATCGCATGCAAATTAATTGACCTACGCGCTTATGATTGACACGCAATCGCCCCCAAACCCGTATACTTCATTACGATATGATAAAAGATTCATTTTTTTTTTTATATTTTTTTTTTTATTTTTATTTTTTTTTTTATTTTTTTTTTTTCTGTCTCTTGTATAAAAAAAATACATACAAGTGGCCGAATCCTGATCAAAAAATAATTTATACATTTATTAAATCGCTTATCGACAGAAATAAACGACACTCTTTTCCGAACAAGCATTGCGAAAAATTGGAAGATGTTGTTAGGAAGAAGCAGGACCAAAGTTATTGCAAGCCGGTGCTCTGTAAGAGTCCCTTTTCACTCCCCGCCCTATTCGTCATCTAATGGAGGATAAAAATTCTATAACAATAGCCTTTTTGTTGTTGTTGTTGTTGTTGTTGTTGTTGTTGTTGTTGTTGTTGTTGCTGCTGTTGCTGTTTTTTTTATCATTTGTTTTTTGTTTTGTTTTGTTTTGTTTTTTTATATAGAGCATCCGCGAGATCAATGTACAAACGTTGGATTTCTCGATAGCACGATGAATTCCAGATTCTAAAGAAATGCATAACATAATGATCGATTAGCTTCTTAGGCAGACGTGCATCATTGAGAGATTGCGGTAATATCGATTAAATGATTTAAGCAGCGATTTCAGATATCATTGATACCAGTTGCGATATTTTCCTTTTCCTCGTGCTCAATGCTCGGCATATGCCCGAGCGATTTAAAAATTTGTCAACTTATTATAGAGACGAAATGCATTACCGCTATTCATCGTAACGGAATTGTATTTCATCGAACATTTAACACAAAACAGATTGCCGTGAAACTCGCACTTTTGGTATCAATTTTTTTGTAAAAGTCAATTTGTGCATTTGAAAGTCTAATACGTTACCAATAATAATTAAATACTTATACTTATGTGTAATTAACAAAACGAATGACATAATTATTTGTTTGCCTTTTTTTTATATTTATTTGTTAATAAATCTCTAGTTTCGATCTATCCGACTGCAGTCCATCCTTTTAAGCTTTGCAAGCATATATTAACATTGAAAAATGTCATCATTGTTTTCGAGATTTTCGGAAATATTTAAGTTATCCCGAAAGCATCTAAACACATTATATATATATATATATATATATATATATATATATATATTTCCCCCTTTCTTTTTATCCTTTTTTTTTGTTCTCTCTTTTATCGTTTTTAATGACGTGTGTGCTTGTTGTGTATATGTGTGTGAAAGAGGTTTGCTAGAATAATACACCCGCATTCCTCAACAACCATGGTTGTTAACAATGTATCTTATGTAGAAAGAGTTTTTTTTTCAACTATTAGATAAAGCGTCCCGCACTATTACAGATTTAAATCGATCTTTATATTTTCGCTCTTCCTTTTATTCTCATTTTTCTCCTCCTACTCCCCCCCCCCCCCCCACTGCCCCCTTTTTTTTGGTTTGGTTTTTTTTTCTTTTTTTTTTTTTTTTTTTTTCTCTCTCCGTCACTCTCATTCGCACACACTTTTACGCTCAGAGATACACACAACCTCGTTCTATTTATCCCTTCCACTCTGTATCCCTCTCTCTTATCCCCGCAACTCCCACACTTACTATTCCTCCTCCGCCCCTTTTCACACCGCCCCGCACCGGTCATCCCTCTTCATCGCCCGTCTCGCCGCCTCGTCTCCCGCCCCACATTTCCTTTTTCGCTCTTTATCGTTCGAGTAATAAGCCGTTAATTTGCCAATGGCTGGTACTAGAAACTCAATCTACGGGGACGGATATAATATGACACTTCCACCTACCTGCAAGAACACAATTCACCTACGACTCTACAGATCGAGTATTTGAAAGTGTCCTATAGGAAGGATATGAAGTATCTGGAGTCAAATTCAAAACTTTATCGATTCTTTTTTTTTTTTCTCATTTGCAAACCTTTCATTTTCGAGCCCTTCAAAATTAGAGAGAAGGCTGCCGCCGCTAACCGCTGCTTTTCCAAAATTGTCTTTCTTGATCTTAAAGTAGATGAATTTGCATTGCGAAGCTCCACGTTGCCTAAATTTAAGTAAAACACTTTTTTAATGTAAATTCTTATAATAAAGTAAAAGTTATGAAGAATATGATATGTTATTTCAATTTACGTTCAATGTCCAACTTACTGACTCGACAACAATATTAACTCACAGCACGAACTCACAGCATATACTTATTAGCATGTAATTAGTTTGGAAAATCTTACAAATTTATAATTCATATATTAAGGATGCGCAGCATTTATTTCTTCTTTTATTTGAGGCAGTCGTTTGATTAGGAGAATCCAATAATTAAAAAAAAACTAGTGATAAAACCGCGACCGATACACGTCATTGTCGTAGACAATTAAATGAAATGGAATAGATATTTCTTGACACGGATCAAGGAATATAAACAATTAATATCACAATGCGACAAAGGACGACACAGTTTAAAAAATTGATCGATAAAATTGCCGAAAACGGGATGAATAGAAGCGTAGATGATGGAAGACCTTACGATAAACATTTAACGCTATTTATTGATGGTAGTTTGATACAGAAGAAGAAGAATAAGAAGAAGAAGAAAAAAACGATGAAAAAACAGCGATAAATTAATTAGTATTTTAATAAAAGATTCGTATTGACAATTACATACTGACTTCGCCGAGGAAAAGGAAGGCGATATCACCGAATGTCGAAAAGTCATCTCGTACCGTAGTGTACTATGGCAAATTGTATTTGAAAATTATTTTCAATATTGTTGCCGCAAATTGATAATTGGCGACAATTGCGCAACGACAAAACAAAACCACCAAATCTATTTAAATAACAAATCTAATCGTTATTTTAACATAAAGAGAAGCATTTTGGCCATTTTTATCAGACGACTACCTTAAAGATTTCCAATTTAACTTTAATTAATTGTTAATTTTTATTAAAACTACATATTACAATATACTAATAAGATTTTCAAAAGATTTTATTCAGTTACTCTTATCATTGTTGCTGCTGTTGATTATTATTTTCAGTACTATTATTATCATTAATAATAGTATTGCTGTTTGTTATTGTTGTTAATGTGATTGTTGTTATTATTATTGTTGTTCATGTTTTTTGTCGTCGTTGTTGTTGTTATTATTTTTATTATTTACTGTTATTGTTATTGTTACAAAGTTCAATTGCTATTATCCAAGCTTTAAAGTATTGTACTTTCTCACACAAAAAAGTTTCATCAAAAAAGCTCTTCCTTTTGTCATTTCCCGTAGTATTATTATGTCTAACGTAAAATTATCGATATAAATGAAAAATACAGCATAAACTCGAACGAAATTACACATATAGTTGTCAATTATAAAAGACGGCGGTAGGTATAAGCGAACGATTGTTAAACGTCAAAAGAATGGAAAGTGCACGCGAAAGTACTGTAACGCTAGTATCACTACTACCTTCATATAAAATGTAAGCAAGTCAAAGATGCAAAAATTTTATTTAAAATGATATGACAATAAAATGAAAAGAAAAAAGAAAGCAAGAAAACAAGAAAACAAGAAAACAAGAAAACAAGAAACGAAGAAGAGAGAAGCAGAATAAAAGAAGGTGATTTTCGTGTGTTGGTAAAGGTGACGTAAGCCCTTAGAAGGCAAGTGTTTTTGCAATGAGCCGTCGGTAAAAATAAAATCTAACGTTATTTAACAGTCGGCGAAACATTTGGCAAGCTCGTGCTTATGACGAAACGAAAGCTTTAATGAACGGGCGCGCGCGTGCTTTTGAATAGTTTGACAGACACGGCGTTCGGAGGCAACTGCCTTGGATACAATTGCACTTGTGAAAGCCTCGTGGAGTACCGGGGAGCAGCGGGGAGCCTACCTTCTTCGATATAATATAAATGGCGTGGGTGAGCGTCGTCGAATGCTTAGACATTGGGGTGATCCCACTCGTAGTCCGGGGTCGAGCTGCGCCCGTGGCGACGGCCGGTGCCGAGGTCGCAGTCGTTCTCGCAGTCGGATGTGTCGAGGTCCTCGTCCCTGAAGGACCCGTCCTCGGAGTCCGAGCTCGCCGAGTCATCCATGTCCTCGTCCCGGCGGTCCTGCGAGGCCTCCTGCTCGGTTAGCCTGTCCATGGGATTGACGGTTATGGCTAGGGCGGAATCGTCCCAGGCCATCTCGGTCTCGGCCGCGAGCTCCTCGCCCGCCGACCTCCGGCGCTTGTTGGCGCCTGCAAAATCCACGTAATCACCAGTCAATTACTTCCCTTAGTTCTTCTCCATCTCTCCCACCCCTCTGCAACCCCAACCCGATCGCCATCCTCAAACACACCACCACACCAAATCCCTATCTTTTTAATGTCCAATTGGAATTTCGCGGAAGCGTCATTACCAATTTTCTCCAATGCGACTCTTCGGCTTTATGGAGATACTTCGTTTAGAGCTCGCTTGGCCCTTCGTGACGTTCACCTTGTGATTACTAATACGCCAAGATTTGCGTGTGATACGAGCCGTAATGAGGACTTGTAGTGGAAAATCACCGAAATTTTAAGATATTATTGTCGATTGAAATTAGGTGCCGAGGGGGTGCTGCTAGGCTTCGTGTATGAATAATTTAGTTGAGCGAGCTAGAGCTTAGCGTTGCTTTGCAAATAAAGTGCAATATGATGAATCGATAAATGATGAATTGATAATGTATGATATTTTCGGCGCCTCCTACATTGCCAAAATCCATAATGAAATTGAAAAAAAAATCTTTTTCATTTTTATTCCAGTGGCAAATTTGTATACAATTTATTGCGAATGCAAATATTTGTTTCATTGAAAGAGAAGTGCAATCGAGTCCTTCGGAATTAATGCTTTTTTTTTTTTTTTTTTTTTTTTTTTAATATTTCTTTACATCGAATGAGCACAAAACCAGTGTATTTATTATTTATTTAGTCTTTATGCGATGACAATTGTGTACAATTGTCATAGCTGAGCTAATTGCGATGAGCATTCGTCAATGGATAGCATAGCATTTTCAAGATCAACTTCTTTCTCAAGAATATAAACGTAATGATCCTTAAATTTTATTATAAAGATCACTGAAAAATATTGGTAGATATCGTTTTAATGCTAAATTCATGATTAAAGTAAAAAGTAAACTTTTAAAAACACCGCGATCGCAATTTGGCCCAATGAAAGTGTGTCCCTCTTAGAAATTATATATATATATATATATATATATATTTTTTTTTTCGTTGAATTTTTCACTCGATTTATTTTATTGGAGGATAAAGAAATTTAATAGTTTGATTTCAATGTGCATTCGCTAGCTCTTGGAGGCGGTAACATTTCTTAACATTGATTAACTATAAAAGTAGTTCAAAGAAATAAAGCCTTATGACATTTTATTCGGAGATTTCTCCTGAGAGTTTCAATATCCCTGCTTGTTGCTCTTAATAATACGTGCCACCGGAGGAGAATTATTACAAAAATTTCAAGTAGTCTTAAAATTAATATTGAAAAGGAAAGAAATATAATGAAAATCCAACGTAAATTATGTTAAAAATTAAAAACTTTGTTAGTTCTCGAAGTCTTTAAGTATACGACCGAACAGACAATGAGTGCCGACAAAGTGTTAAAACATCGTTTAAAATATTAAATTTTCCGATGTGGGTAGGAGTTTGTTTTTTCTATATATATATATATATATATATATTTGCTTATATATATATATATATATATAAGCAAAAAAGCAAAAAAAAAAAAACAAATAAACAAACAAACAAAGAAACAAACAAAGTCTACTGAAATTTGTCAATTAAAGATTCTTCATATAATAAATAATACAAACGATTTCAAACGTGTTTCATTTATACGTAATATGTATAAAAGTTTCATGGATTAACATTAAAGAATTTATAAATATACTATCATTCGTACAAAGTTATTTACTCAAAAGTTATAAAAGAAAAAGGTTACTCTTTTCGTAGATTGCTCGAAGCGAGTGTGAAATATATCGAATTTCATTCTTTGTGAATTGGATAAAAATATAAATAAATCAGCTCTTCAAATTTAAATGATATTACACGCTCCATTAAATTTCTCATAAAACATTATACGTTCGATAAATTTGAATGTATTACATCCGTTCAACAAGATCGCGAATAATCGTGCTTTTAAAATATTTCATAAATTGTGGCATACTTTGCCTCCATCTCAAAATCAATTACATTGACTTGTAAGCGAGCAATGTCAACACAATCGATACAATTAATTCTTTCGCGAAAAGATTAAAATATGAATATATTTCTTGCTTGATATAATTGCAATGAGATAATTTTAAAAATGCAATTACTTGTTAAAGTATTTTTTTTTCTTCCACGCGAGTCTGCACAACGGCACACCGACGATAGATTACAATTGTATTGGTATAATAGGTAATTAAAGATTTGATGCACCAGTACGCTTGCCTCTTGGACACATTCGATAGAATAATTCCGTAGAGAAAATTAGCGATGTCGTTATACTCGTCATTGCGAAATTTATAGCACACCGTCGCCGAGTTCTAGCAATACTTCAAATGAGATCAATAACACTCGTTCTGATTATCATTTCATTAAAAGTAAAGTAATCCCAGTCGATAGGGAAACTTGTGCTTCCTCTCACTACCCCGTCTTCCACCTCCCCTGTTCACACACACACACACACTCTCTCTCTCTCTCTCTCTCTCTCTCTCTCTCTCTCTCTCTCTCTCTCTGTGTCCGGCTCCCACTGCAACCACCACAATCCCTCAGCTACTGACTCCGATGAAATGAGAGGCTTAAAAATGATTCTCCCTACCCCTCCCGCGCTCGACCGACCTATGCGAGGCAAAATAGAGCGGAACGTGCAAGGGCTGTTTGTTTTACCTCTTACGCGAGCTGCTCCGACGACGACCATAAGCAAGAGGAAGGCGATGCAGCAGACGGCGACGATGGTCACCGCGTGGCTTCCGCCGGCTGTCGAATGAATGTTGTCGCGCAGCTGCGTCGTCGCGTACTCCTCGTTAAGCTCGGCGTGATGGGGCGAGAGCAGCGCGTGTCCCGGCTGCGGCTCCACGATCTTCGCCATTGGGATGTCGTTGGCGGTGTGGGTCGAGTGGGGCACCGGCGAGGTGCTCTTCTCCTTCGGATGGATCACCGCGAGCGTCTGCACGTACTCGTTGCTCGCGAATCGGCCACTGGAAGGGTGACGGCTCAACGTCAGTCGCACTTTCATCTCGACGATTTTAATCGACCGACTCGCATTTATGATCACACATCACATTAATGGCGAAAGTTTAGCTTCGAGATTCGCAATGCCCGTCTGAACTCTCGTCGTTCTCATAAACAAATTGATATTTCATGAAAATAAACGACCAGGGAGGGCAAAACGGTAAATAAAGATATAAAGAAAAGAAAGAAAGAAAGAAAGGAAGAAGAAGAAGTAATAGTAGCAGTGGAAGACGAAGAAGAAGTAGAAGAGGAAGATAGAATGGACAGTGGGACATTGGTAATGTCGGGGACGACTTTCACTTTGAAATAATGGACAAAGTGAAGCGGTGATGGTGTATGGTGAGAGGTTGGCAGGACGTTGGCTGGTAAGTCGAAGCTAAACATAATCGTCGTTCGTTGTCTTCCCTTACCTCAGCTCGGAACACGTGAGTTTGAAAACACGATCGAGATAGTATGCGGGCTTGCGATTCGTGTAGGTGATGAAGCGTATGATCTGCTGGTAATTGTGGGGCGTGTCGGCACCCGAGAGAACGACGCCGTCCCGGTCGACTCTCGCGCTGATGGAATGGAAGCGACGCAACGTGTCGCCCGGAAGACTGAGGGTCTCGTGGTCGGGGTTGAGACTCGGGTAGACGCTGACGGCGCAGGCGTCGAGGCGAGAGGCTGTCCCGGCTGTCACTCGGGCGTCCGGGAAGACTGCGACCCCGAGTCGGAAGTCCGCGTACTCCCGCGCTATGTAGCCGGTGCCTGAAACGGTGAAAGACCGAGACGTTTATTGTTGAGAAAGAGCTTGGAGACGAGACGCGCGCTTCTATGATGAAATAGAAGTCAATTGTGAGGTAAGCAGCGTCTTGGCAGACAAACCGTTGACGGTGATTCCAGGACGGGGCGACGGAAGCACAAAGACGTAAGACTGGATGGACGGCACCGTTAATGGTCTGTCCTCCCTACCCTCGCAGATGATGGTCGTGTCGAGGCGGAAATTGCGCCTGCCCGGCGTTGGGAATCTCCTCGAGTTAGTGTAGCCGATGCGCCGTAAGAGGGTCTCGACGTTGGTTCGGTTGTCGCCGTCGATCCTTAGCTCGGTGAGGTCCGAGTTGGTGAGCAATTGCGTGCCCGGCTGAAGGAGGTCCATGGAGGGCACGTGGATGCCCTCCTGACAGTGTCTCAGACAGGAGAGCACGTCGGGCTTCTCGTTCCTGCCGACGAGGACCGAGAGTCCCGCCAGGTAGCCCCTGAAGTGGTGCTTGGTCTTGTTGTCCGAGCCTTGCCAGCAGGCGCCGACGACGAGGGTCGTGTTTATTCCCTTGGCCGGATGAAGCGGCCAATCGTCGATTATCTCCGGATTCATTTTGTCAGCGTGCCACTCCTCGCCGTCGACGAAGAGGCTCACCCGTGGGAAGTTTACCTGGATGGCGTAATGGTGCCACCTATCGTCGCACACCTGAGTGAGCTTCCAGCGCCACTCGGCTGGGCGGAACATGTCCGGGTCGCCTTCCGTGAAGTCGCGGCGTAGCAAGAGGATGAGCCGGCAATTGCGAATGAAGAGGGCATAGTGATGCCTATTCATTTCTGGATTACGGAGAAGCAAGAGAATTTTACGAATTAGAGGGATGAAGATTTTCGAGGGCTTATTTGACCTTACGATTCCATATCAATAAGCTACTCTATCTAACTCTTTCTCTCTCTCTCTCTCTCTCTCTCTCTCTCTCTCTTTATATATATATATATATATATATACACACACACACACACACACACACATCTCCAATTACTTATTCGTGTATTGGCGACAGCTTCTAGAGCGTATAGATTATCAGCTATTTTATGACACGTCGCAACGAGGAAAAACAAAAACTCGTATTCCAATTAAAATTAAAAGTACATCTGCCGGAAAATCGAGACTCAGCTACATATTGCAAAGGAAGAGGGAAAAAAAAAAAAAGTTTATTTATAAATAGTGAATTATTGCTTGGTTACAGCTGACATTTGCGCGTAAATTTATCAAAAACATTAAACCAATGCCCGATAATTGCTTAATACGTTATTTTAAATAGATTTCCTTGCATTATTTTACACCGAAACGTGGCAATCGTTTCATTATATTATTAACTTACGAGCTTATTCACTTGCTTTTATATGTACTTTTACCGCGTATTGGGACCGCGATAATACGATATAAAGGACCTATATATGTGCTTTAAAAACTTGGGTGATATGGTGGTATAAGGTATCCTATATATAACAAGATTTATCAGTAATCAATTGGCTTAGTCACTTTACAGCAATTTTAATAAACAAATCGCTAAAGTCGGTGCGATAGACGAAACTATCGCGTACAAATCAGTTTGTAAGAATAAAATAAAAGACTTTATTTTGTAAGAAAACGCTATGTTACCTGAAAGTATTTTTTCACTTTTTTAATTTTAATGAAAAGGCATTATTTGGCGGGAACGTTAATACACATAAATAATGATATTAGAAAGACTTGCCAGAATGGTGATATAAGCACACCATGATATACCGTCATTGCGTAGAAATAGAACGTTCCATTTATTCTAGATAGTCTAGGCGAGGATTTAATTTCTTTCTTTTTTTTTCTCTCATCGATCAGTATTCGTAAAGCAGATAAAGAACTTAAATCGCGTAATAGTCCAGTTTATATTTTTAAAAAATAAGCTAAGCCGGCAAAAGTTATAGCTTGCTAATGTTCCTTTGTATACGGGCGCTCCATTATACTTACGAAGTCGATCGGAGTATCGTCGAGAGATTACGAAAACTTTATAAAGGATAAGTTAAATCTTCAATTTTGAATGAATTACAAGAATGCGAAAGAATAACGAAAAATAATATCTCTGCGTACTTAAGTGAAAAAAAAAACACAACGGAGGAGAAAAAATTCGCCTTTTTCTTCATTGAGTTTAAAAAGGAATGACAGAGAGAAAGAGTGAGAGAGAGAGAGAGAGAGAGAGAGAGAGAGAAATCCAAGAAATCAAATCGCCTATTTAGCAAGCAAATTTACCACAATTAGCGTAAATACTTGCAATCACCACCCTATTAATTACGAATGAAAATAATTCCTATGATTCCGGGATCGCAATGATCAATATGTATCAGCATCCCGCGAGTAGCCCCGTCGCACACTACTATCGACACTCTAGGTCAATCCACGACGACAACGTGTGCTAAATAAACGGCCGTTACGATTGGCCAATGCAATTATAAGGAAATTTTCTTCTACTCTTAGAGCGTGTAAGAGTCATCAATGCGATTGAATAAAGCCCGATCCGAATGTAATAAGCTATCAACCCATCTTTCCACTTAACTTAACGAGTGAGATGGAAGATTTGGATATGAAATATTTCACGGAAAAAAGTGCGGGCACTCGAAGGCCTACACTCGCGCCTAATTTTCCCAAACTATTATTGCATTCAACTCGGAAAAGCGTACGTACGGTCGTAAGCTTAGAAGTACGCGAAGATGCTGAAACGAACCGTAAATGCGAAACTAGTTTCCCGAAACAAGTTCGAAGCGCCGGATTTGTTAAGAAACCGCCGGCAAAAGTTGCATTATCCAGGCCGAGTGTAATTTTTAATTTCAAACTACTTGCGCTTAGTTTCCTCCAACACTCGTCCGCATAAATCCCCGAAAAGTTGCCCCGAAATGTCTCGCCACGCCCACCACTCCCCCCTGAACTCGCAAAATTACATAATCACCCGATCGAATTGCGATGAGAAAGGGCGCGAATAAAGAGGTGGGAAGGGGCGGGATGTGGGGGTCGAGGGCGGGGGGAGGAGGAGGAATCTCAGGTTGGCACGTATCGCCGCCGACCTCGAGGCACGTAGCATCGAGCCGCGCGATAAGCCCGTGCTATTTGTACCCGAGGACGCGCGAATCGCCGCCGTGAGTCCGTGCAACTCGCTACCGCAATTTATTCGCGCGTTAATGAGCGTTGATAGTTGATAACGAGCCGTCGCCGCTGCCACCGCCGCCACTGTTGGAGGTCGACGGGGTCAGCGACTCGATCGTACGGTACTAACTGTGATCGTCGGCCGCGCAGAGGATGTGCTCCTTGACGTGGGGATCCTGCCTCGGTCTGGGCCTGTGCTTCACCCAGACCCCGATGCTGAACTTCTGGGCGAGAGAGTGCTCGAGGACGTCCTCGGGCACGATCGCCGCGGAATTGGCCCCGTCGAACTCGAAGATCTCGTCGGCCTCGCGGCCTTCGTCCCTCGAGAGAGTGGCCGTCCAGGGCGTGGCCGGGCCCGGGGTCGGCAGCAGATCCACGCTGTCCCTGGAGGCGCCGCACAGCTTCCGTTGGCTCCTGACCGTGTAAGTGTCCCGGTCGCAGCCCTTGCCGATGTGGTCGGTTGCGAGGCTCAGGGTCGTTCGAAGGTTGCGCAGGGCGCAGGGAGCGTCGCAGAGCTCGAGGCGGGCCGAGGGCAGCAGGGGCTGGGCCTCGACACCCGCGGCATAATCCACCCGCTCGGGAACACCTCGCCATCCCGGTGAGCAGACCCTGTTGACCTTTTTTAACGAGGTGCATTAAGGGCGGATGAGGGAGCGCTTCTCGTCTCCTCACCTTATCATTATATTCACTACGAAGCGTTGCCCCGTCGTTAACGAGCCGCTTTCCCGTCTCATTCTCACCACCGCTACCACCAACCGCTACCACCACCACCACCACCATCATCATCATTACGACAACCATCACCACCACCCCCGTCCACCTCCTCGTCCGACCCCCGGCCCCAGATCTTTAAGCGTCGCGGCGCGCCGTGGCGTTCGAATTTATCATACCGCGAGGACTCGTCGGCTCTTTTCCCTCCGTCGTTCGCGCTCGCTTATCGCGGCGTGTGTTCGCGCGCGTGTCTCGATCGACGATATCGCGATAGTGCGTAATGGATTTGAGATTGGGGCGTCGTGGAAGCAAAGTGACATTGGATTTGCCATTCTATTGGGAAATGTGCTTTGATGCCTGCCGTTCGCCTCCGACTAACCTCCATCATTATCCTGTGTCAATTCTTCCGCGCTGCAATCATTACTTTCTCCCATTTTAAGTAGCTTGCTTATGAATTTTGGCCGAAAATCCGGAATTATTCGCTTGTATTTTCGACTGCTATAACCAACTGCTCCAACGGACCTACGTTTAAAGGACATTTGAGAACTTCGTTGGCCCGCGACTGCAATTGCGTCTACAATTCTTTACAGTTCCGTCGTATCGACTCGACGAGCTTCGAAACATTAAAATTCCATTAGAAAAAGAGAGCCAATTTGGCAATATAATATTATTAATCATAATGGCCAGTAATATGTTGGAAATTATATTTGCCCAGGAGAATTCGTTTGACATTACTCTCGATTTTAATCGTCTAACGAAGCGAATAAAATCGCTCGGTTAAATTATTCGGGTTGAAGCATTTATGAATATGCGTACGCGTACGCGTGATAAGCGTGCCGATTTCGCGATACACCCAATTCTGACTTAATAAATTCAAAAGTACGTATGTCTTGTAGCGCAATGCTGCCTTCGCTAATATTATATAGCAGATTAAATGATATCTAATTACCGACTGAGCTCGCCAGCATATTTATCGTCATGCATTTTAATCGAGTACGATTAAAGCTCGTTAATTGTAATCGTTAGCCTATGCGTTTAAATATATATATATATATATTTTTTTGTTTTGTTTTGTTTGTTTTTTACTTAACAATCCATGTTACGCGTTGCGACAATCAATGGCTCTATTACACCGACAATCAATTTTTTTCGATAAATTATTGCAATGTGTCTTGTTGGACTGTATTTATATTTATACGTGAGACGTACAAAGTTTACAGAAACTTTTAATCCGTTGGCTTATTTTCCAGTGAGAATTTATTTAACGTACCTCACGATCTCATTTATCGATAACATCTCCCATTTATACAATTTTCTCGTATTACCCCCCCCCCTCTCTCTCTCATTCGATATGCGCCAAATTTAATTTCACCGTAAATTGTAGATCTCCTGTGGAGCTGTGGAGCAGATTATGTTACGTGTATCGAAAGAGTTTCACGCACTCCTTTGCATATTTATGCATTGAAAAAAGCCACATTGCATCATTAATTAAGTCTCTGGAGACATTTTAATTTAAAAAAAAAAAAAAAAAAAAATAAAAAAAAAATAAAAAAAAAATGTCCCTACGAAATGTAAATTTTTCTCAAAGAACATAATGATACGTTGTTACGACATGCGCGTGCGCTAGTTGTATGGAATTTTTCGTCGAGCTTGTAAAGTCGAAGGGAACGTTTTGCGAATGAGTCATATGATAAATTGTAGAACGAGCCTTGGGGGGACAAATAACGACTGCTCCTGGTGTTCGTAATATCCTCCCGATATACGTTGGGTACGATTATGTCGTGTATCAACCCATGAGAAGCCTCTACTCGAATCCGATATCTTACTTTCATGACTCATGCCACGGCTTCCGACGCCTTAAGTAATTAATGTGCTGGCGGAGCTTTTTCGCATTTAATCCTGAAATAAATCTGTGCCGAAGAAACGTTTAGAAGTGCAAAATTGATGCTGTGACCATCGTTTAATTTTCCTATTGCTCATCAAGACTGCCCGGTCATAGACAATTGAAAAGGATAAAAGCTTATTGCAACTCAATCTTAATAATTTCATACGACGACGTTTGTATTATTACTTTACTCGGCTATTGCGATAATGTACGGAGCCAGAATAATCGCCCTATATTTGGCCTAAAATTTATAATATCTTATACCTTTGATAGTGTTGTGTGTGCATTGTCGCATTATCAAATCACACGGGCAACAGCAAAAAATAAAAAAATAAAAAAAAAAATAAACGAATGATAAATGGAAGAGAAAAAAAATGAGAAAGGCAAAGAAGGCGAAGAAACGTTAAAATAATACGAAATACAAACGCTCTTAAACGTTATCGATTAACAGACATAAGCAACTATTTTTTTCCAAAATGCACGCAACGTTTTCATATTTACACGCCGGCATTACTTATTCGGCTGTGTTGGCGAATTCATTAGAAAATAATGACAAAAACGTCCAACGTAGCTAATAAATTACTTGGCCAATGTAATATTTACTACTCCAATGTAAAAACAAGAAGTGTCCATGGGAGTTCGGGCCATAGGTGTTGCGAGAGAGTCGGTCGGTCAGTCCGCGTCGAAACTTTAATTCGGAATGTTGGAAGGTAGGGCCGATTCGTATTTATCTTATAGGATTTAAAGAAATTGTCCGTTTGGTAAAGCACGGGCATTAATTTTGTCGATTAAAGTCCCGTACGGATACGTCCTTGAATATATCACCCTACTCGAACAGATAAAAGAGAGTAATACGAAAATCAAATCCCACTCCATTCACAGTACGCAGGCGTATCGACTCTATCATCGAAGTTTCGATATTTCGCCCCCCCCCCCCCCCCCCCCCCCCCCCCCCCACCCCCACCCCCACCCCTCCCTGCTGACGCCTGATAAACTTTCAATCATGACTAACATGTATTATATCGACCAAAATAATGTACAAAAGAAACATCTTACTCACTCCCTCTGACACACACACTCTCTCTCACTCTCTCTCACTCCCTCTGACTCTCTCTCTCTCTCTCTCTCTCTCTCTCTCTCTCTCTCTCTCTCTCTCTCCGTATGTGCGTGTAATGTTCCATTAACTTCGTGCCCTGACGTCTAAATTCTGATATTAAATCTAGCCCAGCGAGAAAATCGGTGTTGCCGTTGAAACGAGCGCTTTATTATTACAATCGCTCAAGTGCACCGAGACGACGTCTAACCACTGCTAATCATTTTCCAGTTATTTCGAAAATATAATTACACTTGGAAAAATCAGCTCGCTGTTTTTCCAGGGAAAATTTCGATTATTTACGTGGTTATTAAAAATGTTGCCTCTAGCTCTCGGTTCCCTTGATTATTTCGACGTATTTCACGATTGTACGACACGGGAATTCACGTTTATTATTGGCTCTCAATGAGAAAGGACGATGCAGGCAAATTAAAAAGGAAATCTCGTTTCATTATTCGACGATCCGCCTCGAACGCACTCGGGACGAAAGTATAACTTCGAGTGCGCAATGACGCAACAACTCGTGCCGTAAAATTTATAACGATTAATGCCCATGCTAATTGCCTTTTGATACGCAATGACCAAGACCGCGACACGATATATCAGCGCTCGGCCCACGAGCCCCCCATACCATATTTAATCACGAGATTGAAATTTCCAACGTCGCTGGGATAAACGCATGACAAAGCTCATCCTAGCCCATCCAATATTTATCCACGTATTTCACGAGAACGAGCCTTCGCATAAAACCAGACGGACGTTTTACCGGAGTTCGTTGCGGAGAAACGGGGATGGATGGATGGATGGATGGATGGATGGATGGATGGATGGATGGATGGATGGATGGATGGATGGATGGATGGATGGATGGATGGATGGATGGATGGATGGATGGATGGATGGATGGATGGATGGATGGATGGATGGATGGATGGATGGATGGATGGATGGATGGATGGATGGATGGATGGATGGATGGATGGATGGATGGATGGATGGATGGATGGATGGATGGATGGATGGATGGATGGATGGATGGATGGATGGATGGATGGATGGATGGATGGATGGATGGATGGATGGATGGATGGATGGATGGATGGATGGATGGATGGATGGATGGATGGATGGATGGATGGATGGATGGATGGATGGATGGATGGATGGATGGATGGATGGATGGTGCAAGAGGAGTGAGGAGGAGGAGCGTGCGAGTAAACGACGTGGTAACCGGCTTGGCAAAACCAATCGATAAATTATTAGCTGCCCGCTCGGCCCTAATCAGCGGCGCTCATTGTAATTACCTTGATGGTGACCATAGCCGGGGCCGACTGTTTCATGCCGCAGTCGTAGGCGACGACGCTGAGGATGTAGTTGTGGGAGCGCTCGTAGTCGAGGGGCTCGGTGTTGCGGATCGCGCCTTCGTTGTCGATGACGAAGGGCTGCTCGCCCGTGAGTATCTCGTACTTGCAGACATCGCCGAACTTGGGCGTGCAGTCCCGGTCGCTGGCCTCGACCCGGACGATCTCCTCGTAGAGCCGACCCTCGTCCACGGTGCTCACGTACGCCGGCTGCAGGAACTGCGGCGCGTACTCGTTCACGTCCACCACCGTGATGTGGACCGATGCGCTGTAACCGCAAGTCCGTGAAATTGTATCATTGACTTTTTGAAGTGGAATGAGTTAAAAATTTGTGATTAGCTGTAGCCGTAGGAGTCGCGCGGCTGGATCCAATTTGGGACGATTTCTATGTTTCCTACTTAAGCCGACAATTATTCAAATCGATTTTCAAAAAAGCCAATGGACGATTTAATGGAGGAATTCCCATCCCCAATATATGCAAAGCGCGTATTTTACTCGGCGAATCTCCTTTATTTTTTTTTTTTTTTTTTTTTTTTTTTTTTTTTTACTTCTTCCTCCTCCTCTTCTTAGCGTATCTCATCTCGAGTCACTTTATTTTTGGCTTGCAAAATCGAGCACTCGAGTAAGCTCGGCAAGTACGTGGAAAGTAGTTGCGACTTTCGGTCTTTTAATACATTTAGCAGAGTTTTTAGAGCTTTGTTTGAAAAGTTTTTAATAGTTTATCATTATGTTTCGAGGACACTTGAAAATTTTTCATCAATCTTCGCGCGATCCTTGAAAGCAGTCGTCCTCTTTTTCCAATCCAATACGATACATATCACCCGAATTAAATCTTACGTGTATAAGGTCCTTTATACTATTAGCTCGCGGCATAGTGCAATTAGTAATAACATACCAATAGTTCCCGTACCATAAAATATCAAATTTCTATTATGCTCCATTTTATAATATTTACAATATTTATACGCACGGCATGTAAGTATTTTTTTCCCTTTCCCTCTCCCTCTCTCTCTCTCTCTCTCTCTCTCTCTCTCGCTCTCTCTCTCGCTCTCTCTCTCTCTCTGTCTCTCTCTCTCTATATATATATTATTTCATTCTTCTTTGTTTTACGTAAGCAATGAATATTTAGCAAACAGTCCCTTAATAATTGAAGATTAGTTATTGAGAGGATTAAAACTTAGATTAGATAGTCAGCCATTTTGAACAAAGAGAAGCGATCATACTCATAATAAGCAGGGCAAAATTAAAAAAAAAAACAAAACAAAACAAAACAAAAATGAAACGTGCGAAATATATATCATTCCGAGAGAACTTTTGACTCGCAATCGCAAATTGTTACAGAAATTGACTGCATAGTCAATTTCAACGAGGGCCTTCGTCAGCATAACGCACAAAAAAGAGTAAAAAATGTCCACTCGCCTCCTTACACGCTTTAATGACTCATAAATATAATTATAAAGCGATTTAAGTGAACTCGAAGAACTAATGAAATTACTCGAGTTTAAATAAAGATGAAGTACGGCGCTCAGATAGAAATCGGAGATCTTAGAAATTCCAGACAATGGTCGATCATTGTCATGGTACTTTATAATTTATAAAGGCTACCTCGCACCTGGCGTACTTTAACGAACCCTTTCTCCGTACTTTCTGCACGAGATACACTCTCAAGACGTAAAATAGCAAATAAGCTAATTAATTAGTCGAGTGGATTATGGATTGGCGATAGCGACCCAAGTGATTCATTAAGTATTATTTCATGAAAAATCCGCTGTTTTGGGCAACTTTTTTATTATTATTATTTTTTTCTTCTTCTTCTTCTTTTTCTTTCCTTGGCTCTTGATGTACAAAGAACAACATTATCGACACTCTATTACGAGCAAGAACAGCTGGCGCCTTTATGACGCGTGGAGACACATTACGTGATTTACGCAATTACCCGTGCGCGATAAAGTGCCGTCCGTCCGATAAAGTTCAAGCGATAATAAAGGCAATTTATGGGAATGCGGGGAGTGAGGATTCCGTAAAAGGATGCTCGAGAGGAAAGTCGAGGAACGATAATTGAAGTTTCGAGGGCTTTGGAACTTCCGTCCGAGGCGCGCGAGCACCGCCAATAAGAGGCAGTTGAATGGCTATTGAATGAACTGTTGCGATGATTTTCAGGAAAAAATCCTAAGTAATTGAGAGGACATATTAAAAGGCGTGTTATTACTTTAAAGAGGAAAAAAATAAAGAAAAAACGATACATAACAAGACGCAGATCGACATATTCGTTGGCATACGGTATTAATGCTATAAAAAAAAAAAAATAAAAAAAAAATTTTTTTCTAAAAAATACACAAAACGAAAGCAGTGACACGGGATCTAAAGTAGAGGTTAAATTATGCTTCGAGCGAGTCGTATGAGGATGAAAGGGGCGTACATTTTATAATCTAGGAGAGCTACTTACGCGCATGATTTTTTCCCATTGTGTCTAGCATTATGTAAATATGCAAAGCTTTTAAAAAATCTTTTATAAATGACGTGTTGATTTTTTTTTTTTTTTGATTTTTCTTTTATCTTTATGGATTTTAAGTTACTTTTATGACAATGGACATAACACATCTAATACAATCTGATATGATGAAATTATAAGTCTATAATGTGTGCATAGGGACTTTCTCGTGCATTTTAAGGAAAATTCACTGTTCTCTTAAAACAGCTTTGTCCCCTTTAATCATTATGAAAATATTTACGACGTATAAGAGAGCCTATATATATATTATATATGAAGTCCCTCATGTTTAAGTTTCCTTTATTATGTTGGAATAGAAAAAAAAATAAAGTAAAAGGGCGCGTATTTTTAATAATAAGACAAAAATGTTGATGCACGTTGCACCAAGTTACATTATGGCGGAATTTTCCATATTATTCAAGTACTTTGTTTTCACGTAATACAAAAATATTAATTTGCAAGCTCATAAACTACCCATAATTTCCTCATTGTACCATTGATAATAAGGGATTTTTGTTGTACTGTGATAAGCTGTTGTACTCATTATATGTGTGCCCTTTTTATTATTCATACGCAGTTACGAAAATCATTCCTTTATATTCTTTATACGATTTTATGTCTTTCATTTTCGGCATTACAATTGCATTATATTTTTATATTGATATTATTGACGATAAATATTACACGGATGCAATATTCAATCGCCGCACGTTGTGAGTCATTTTTAGAGAATCTAGAATTTCATTCGTGTAATAATATTGAATGTGAAATAGTAGTATCGTGATAAGTTGATTACCATTATCATTATTATTATTATTATTATTATTATTATTATTATTATTATTATTATTATTATTATTATTATTATTATTATTATTATTATTTAGCATCTTTAAAACGACGCATTAAACGGAAATGTTATTATCCATGTTATAATCCTATTCTTTTTTACTTATGATCTTAATAGAGACTTTAGACGGCGTAATATAGTTATTTGCCTTCCCAATGAATGTTTCAAATTTTTTATAAAACCGGCAATATGATTAACGATTTTTATACCACGTTTCTATAATTATAAATAAAATAGCAATTAACGATATGAAGAAAATATGCTTAATGATATTCGGATGGTATCCTTCAATTAAAATAAAGATTTTATATAAATGAATAGACTGAAATTATTCGATTAAATATTAACATTTCCCGAGTACGTTTTCAAATGTATAAAGGTAAATATGGTATAGAGTATGAGAAAATTCTCAGTCGGTAGAATTTTTAATTAATTGCATTTTGCTTTTAAGATAAATTTTTATAATTTTAGTGTTGAGAGTTTTTTTTTTTTTGTTTTTTTTTTTGTTTTTGTTTATAATCTAGAAACATATAAAGAAAGATAAAAAAAAATAAAGAAATTTTTTCAAAGCAAACTTTTAAATAAATTTAATTTCTGTTTAAAAATAATTTGTTGTTTATTTCTCAACAAGGCAAGAACTTGTTTCTGATAAGTTGTTCTCTAAACCAATGTATTAACGTGCATCATACAATTACATCATTGTCACTAATTATAAAAGTATTTTCAAATCTCATTTGCATAATGGACATATTTTAATTGATAAATCGTGCATTATTTAATAATAATGGGCTGTATTTATACGTATTTATACGCATGAATACAAGATGATCCTAAATTACAAAATGAAAAAATAGTCTTTAATATAGATCCGCGAAAACAAAAAAATGAAGATTCTTCAACGAAATTTTCACAAAGAATCGTAAAGTAAGATCATTTCTTACTTTTGCTACTTTTCTTAACAATAACTAAAGGACGGGAGAAATGGTTTAAATCCTCGTAAGAAATGAAGATTAATTTTTAAGGCAACAAGGCAGTACCGTTGACTGAATTTTCATTCCAAATAAGCAACGGTCGTTTTAATTCAAGCTCGTACAAATAATACGCAAACCATTAATCTGCCTGTCTTATCCTTCCTAAATATATTATTGGAAAAATAATGTAGAATTCCGCGCATTACGGGAATACAAAATTTTTATTTCCCTATTGACTACTAAAGAACAATCTATGAATATTGCCTGTGCGATTTATATTCGCTAGACAAATATCAGATGCATGCCATATGCTAATGCGTCTGAAACTTGTCTCTTTTCGTCCATGAGAAACGAACATTTAGATGTCGACATTTTGGATGGATTATTAAAATGCCGACAAGAAATAATAACTTCACTACGTATAATATAAAAAATAAGCCGAAGCGAACGAGAGAGAACTGGTTAATTCGAGCCTTACCACGCGCCCTGAAATCTCATAATCATTTCATTATTATTATTATTATTATTATTATTATTATGTCTTCGCGCAATGGCGTTAGCGTTAGCGTCAGGATCGTCGCAAAGTCCACGTGTGATGTCGTTCAAATTTTACCGAAAATGTAAAAGCCTAATCTATTCGGTCGTCCTGAAGGTACTCGAGATCTATATATATATATATATATATATAAAGTCACAACGATGGGAAAATATCGGAAAGATTGGTAATCGTCGTGGAACCGGCAGGACGAGGTACGCGTTAAAGTCCAAAGTAGCGTAAGCGGAAGCCGACGTTTCACGCATCTTCGTTACCCTACTTCGGTGAAAGCATCGCTCCGCGGTCTGCGGTTAGCGACCGACGAGGGAGGAGCGGGATACGCGGAATGGGGAAGTGAGACAGAGTGAGCTAAAAAGTCGTCGTATGCACTTACTTGTCGGACTGGGCGCCGTTGCAGGCGACCGCGGCAATGTCGAACTTGTAGTTCCTGCGCTTCTCGCAGTTGAGAACGCGGAGCGCCCTGAGCTCCGCGACACCGCTCTCCTTGAGGATGATATCGAAGGGCGCCTCCCCATGATGCTTGTTGGCGATCCGGAACGAGCAGATCTTCGCGCCTAGGGCCCGGATCTGCGGCGTCACCTCCACGAGGGTCTCGTTCTCCTTGACCAACCCGTGGTAGCCGCTCTCGAGGCTCTCAAGGTCCAGGCGTGGCCCTGCGGGATGACAAAATGTCATCGGTTCGTTAATTTCACACCGCTTAACGTACTACCACCCCGCCATTTCCTCTACGCCTATTTTCGGTAAACGCCCGCTGCTCGACGTTGCGCAACGACCTGTGCTCAAATGGCCTCAGAGTAAAAAGAGAGTGCGACGAATGACATGGGCTTTTAATGCGCTCGTAGCGTTTATTGAAATGTAGAAAATTGATTATTAGTGGGCAATTAAGATTTATTTATAGACCGTAATAATGCTAGACTCTTCATGCGATTTAATCAAGCAAGAAATATTAATGGAGGCGGCTTGTTTAGCGAGAGGCCCAATGGATTAGCATTGAATATCAGAGGCCTAATAAGTTGACGTTTAGACCCAACGAATTAAGTATGTTATGTCCGTGTGAAAATAATGTTGTTAAAAGTGACGGTTTAGAATAATAGCAAATACTGGAAAATGCTCGAATGAGAAAACAAATTGTTCATTTGCATAATGTTCTGGAGAGAACGAACGGCTATAATAAGCATTTGCATGTAACTAAAATAGGTAAAGTAGGGGAAAGGGGAAAAAATGAACAGCCAAATGGAAAAGGGAAAATAATTGGTTTTTCGTATCGTCGAGGGGAATATGTTAATTCAACAATGTGATATAATCGCGCATTGTGACTTGATTCTTCGTCCTATAAAAGCGTTTATTAACCAATTCGATTTCTACTCCGATTGAGAATGCACTTTTAGTTTAGTCGTTAAGTTTAAATATCGTTAAGAATAATGACGCGCTTACCTTAATAATTTAGGGTGAACATGTAAATCGTAGCGTTTCGCTCAAAAGTGCACGGGAAACATTAGATTTCATTCTCTAATTCAATAATGCTAAATTGTAACATCATTTGGTAAGTATTACATCTCCCTGTGCTACTTTGTTACAATATTTTTTTTTTTTTTTTTTCACTCGCTAAACGTATAAAATAGCTAATTAGGTTTAAAATATAGGAATTAACATATTTAAATCTGATATTATAAGTCTTTGTAAAAGACGTTTTTAAGGCAGAGTCCTTTTTATTTATTTTTTTTTTTTTTTTGCAGAGAAATTCAATCAAATAAGAGTTGAATCTTACAAAGCATCCAGAGAAAGATGAGAGATTTTTCTTTTAGCTTTAAATCTTATCGTCGGTTAATTTGAGTTTTAGTTTGGAAAATATTGATTCTATCGATCAAATGCTATCCAAGATACTCAAGTTTTTATAACAAAAAATTCATGAAATACAATTTTATAAATGTAATTATGTGTAATGTACGTTGGTTTTTTTTTTTTTTTTTTTTTTTTTTTTTTTTTTTTTTTTTTTTTTTTATTTTAAACAAAAAAAAACATAACAAAATTAATCTAATCAATATGCAGTGTTGTATTTCATTGAGCTTAATATAAATTATGAAATAACATCGATCTAAAAGTTGTTTTTATATAATGAAAGTTCACGGGGTAGTTCGATAAAAGCATACATTCGTTGGATAGTTTCAGCCATCGAATAAAAACTTCTCAAATAAACTTTTACATACATTACAAACTTTTTAAATTTACATATTTTAAGAATATGAAATCTTTCTACTATACTAGAATTTTTCATTACATGATTTTATTTTTCAATATCAATTGATTACAATACAATTATAATAAGAGTGTAAAAATAAAATAGTGCTCGAAAGAAATTACGAACGATAAATAAACTAATAAGGATTAAATAAGTTTTTACACTGATGAAGAGACTTACGAGTTCAGTTATGTAATCTTTAACAATTATTGTAATTAACTTGGTGCTACTGATTCGTGCGTGGATCAAGTTTTTCTTATTACTCCTCGATGGATAATTATAAAGAATGACTGAGTATTCGTATTATACGTTATTACTAAATGATTTTCTTATGAAATATATGTGAAAAACTATTGAAAATCACATACCGCAATAAGGTAAGAATAAGGCGTTAATGAAAATCATTTTTAGAAATTAAAATGTAATTCAAATGCAATTTATTTATGATACATCACAAATTATTATCCCGTTTAATTATGAATAAAAGATAGTAATAGTAAGTAATTTAACGTAGGTGATTTACATATTTAAGGTTTGCATCATTGAAACGTACAATAAAAAAAAGTTTTTTTTATTTTTTTTTTTTTCTTTTATATACATATTTGTTCAGCATCGCGCTCACGACGTCACTTACTATGCATGTATTATTTTTAGATTCCTGTAAACGACATTTTATTTTATACGAGCGTAAACTTATAAAAATTGCCAGAATAATATAGAAAAATGTATATCCCGTGTAAAAATAATTCTTTATTATATTGAATTATTGTACATTATTGTACAACAATAAAACACAAGCATATAGTGTTTCATTTAAGGATCGATAATTTTCTCTAGAAAAAAAAAGAAAAAAGAAAAAAAAAATTTGCAAATGTTTTTAATCCTCGGATACTACGTCCTCTATATTTGCAGCGAAAAGTGGTTAAGCTTAATAAATAAATTGGCGGATGATTCGAAATCTCTGGTTGAAAACTTCTTTGACAAATTTATTTCGTCGCATTTATGGGTCACAGAATTGCATTAAAATTACGTTAAGAGCTCTTGTTCTTCTTTACAATTTAAATTAAAACAAGCTGAAAGCTTGTTCTTTTTAGTAATAGAATTGTATTCCTTCGTCACAAGTACCTCCATATTACTATTTAATGTATAATAGAGTATAGAGTGAATAGTACTAACAGCGTTTCAAATACATCAAGTTGTGCACGCATTCATAAATTATCGAGTAAAGCTATTCAAATATCAATTTATACTGGAAAAGTGAATAGATAATGTATTATTGCATAAATAAAAATAATCGAATAAGGAAATTTTAAAGATTATTAAATGAAACGTTAGGTACGATTTACAAATAACGACAAAAGAAAAAAAAAACAAAAAAAAAAAAAAATAAAGGAAGAAGAAAGTAGATTAAAGAATATTTTGTAGTCAGAAAATATTGTATAAATTGCCATTAATTCTATACAGTTTTCTTTAAAAAATGAGGAGATTTTGTTCCAATCGACTTTCAGCACAAAAGTAAAAGTGGAGTAGTAGAAATCTGCATGAAAACAGTTTGGACAGCTTTTATTGAAAAGTATGCAAATGCGTGCATAGAAATAGTACGTCAAACTTAATTCATCTTACTGCGACTGAGCCTTTTATAATGGAATGAAATGAAAATCTCCGCAATTGTGGAAAGTTTGAAGTACGGCAACTAGATTTAACATATAATTTCGCAAACGCACAAATGTTTTATACGCAGTGTAATGTTGCCGAATGAAGAAGAACGACGAAGAAGAATGAGAGGCCTAAATATAGCGAGCGCGATTGAATAAAACTTAGGATAAGGAAATTATTATAAGGGAGACGTTGAATTCGAATTTGAGTATTCTGTTTTAAATAAAAAGTGGAAGGGTGTGTGTGGGAGATGAAGAAAGTGTCGGCATAGAAAGTTTGACGGGAATTGTAAATGGCCTTGGTAGAGTTTACAGAGTAACAGACTGGCAGTTTTGTGGGGTCGGGGTCGGGGTCGGGGTCGGTATCGCGGTCGGTGGTCGGTGGGTCGGTGGGTCGGTGGGTCGGTGGGTCGGGGGGTCGGGGAGTGTCGGGGGGGGGAGGGAGGCAG